>NW_024541378.1:0-91591 GCF_016758755.1 Suillus discolor
GTAAATCATTCTATCAAGATCACAAATCCAACTGTATTTAGGCAAATTCCTTTCCCGGAAATTCAAGGAGGCACTGCAGGGAGTCCAAGACAGCCAACATGCATTCGACTGGTTGAGTGAGACTGCCGAGGATGACACCCTTGCCAAATGGGAAGCAGAGGCGACGGCCACTCATGATGACCGACTGCGTAATCCCAGCTCCATGGACATATATGAAGTTCAATTAACAAAATGTCCGTTGCAATACAACATCTATTTTTTAATATGCTGATATCCTTTCGCAAAGCACCAACAAGAAAACAGCAAGAATTGCACCTGCTGAACCGTCAGGCACAGTGGCCCGCCGGTGAGATCCATTGGGGTGCTGCAACATGGCTGGCTTGTGGAATAACACTGGAGGAGGCGCAGGTAGCCCTCCTGATTGATGTTAAAAAGTTAGGAAAGCGGCCGACCGACACCCAGAAACTGGCCATAGCCCGGCGTCGGGACAGATTGCAAGGACAACTGGATGACTTTGTCAGGGTTGCACTGACGTTTCTCGGCGATCAATTAAACAGCTGTGAGCATCTGGACGGCATGACAGGAATGTTGGACTCAGTGGAATTGGATTCTGTCGGGTCATCAGGTGAGGATCCAGATAGGTCGGACGATGGAGACCGATACGATCTACCCGTGGAGTTCAATCCCGAGACCGTGGTGATTCCATTGCCGTCCAACATCGGAATTGAAAGATGTGCACAGTGGGGCGTTGCTGACCTGGTGCTCCAGGAAATATCATTAAGAGAAGGGCAAGCAAATGATGCATTGCATGCCGTCAGGGTCAACCTGGCCGACAAGGCTGTTCTGTTTCGCACCACGGTTCGGTCGGCCAAGTCGCAAGCATGCTCGACCAGAGCATGGGCTCGGGTGCACTCAGTGGACAAGGTCCTTCATTTAAACACACAGATATATGCCAAATGCCGCAAGCAGCTACTGGATCTTGGCGCCGATGAATTATTGACCAGGTATCAGCGTTTGGAGGAGGCCGACCTTAAGGCTACTACAGTGGTGGCCGACCCGAACGCGCGCGGTCAAAGAAACAACACGTTGGCATGGTTTTGGTCCCTCGATGTTGAAGGATGTTACAGTAACATGGCACGAGTCCCCCGCCAGCAGAGAGCCCTCTGCCACCCGCACGGCTATAGACGACACCGGAGCCTCACCAGCTCTATAGACGATAACAGAGCATCATTGGCTCTATAACGATAGATGATGACAGATGATGACGAAGACGATAAGCGGCAACTGCCGGCTTAGATAAGCGGTCTGGACCGCACGTGACGATACATGACGACATAGGTCTAGAAGACCTATTAATGTTATCAAGATAGAAGGCAAGCCTCGTGTTGCCTCATGGACTGATAGAAGATAGAAGGCAAGCCTTGTGCTGCCTTAGATAACGATAGAAGGATACCACGTGGATCCTATCTCTGATGGAAGCGTACCGCATGGACGCTATCTACGATAGAAGCCCGCCTCATGGACGCTATCTCTGACTCATGTAGATAAGCAGATTAGAACCCAGCTTCGAGCTGAGCTTAGATACGATAGAGTAGCCTTATATAAGGTCGAAGATTAAAGTAGACGTTCCTTACTTTAATCTTACTAGGTACTACCCAGAAACTAGTCTAATCAACTAGGTTTTCCCTTGAACTCCTTGTCCCGCTAAAGCTACCTGCTTGACATCGACTCGTACCTTCAGTGACGCCTCTCGCTGTCTGTAACCGCTATCATCTCAGCGTAACCCCTCGTTAACCACCACGAGCTACGTTCGAGTACGCAACCTTTGCTTGTCTGTAAAGGCCGACGACTCTCAGCACTCGGTACCACTGTCGTGGTTGTCGCTGTTAGAACTATCCTAGTCGCACACGACCGCTTGTCGTAACAAAGGAGATTCTACAAGCAATGACTGGATGAACGAATGTCTGCACTTCGCCGACCTACATGTTCCTGCATGATGCTAATTAACTTGCACCTTAGTTTACCATGTCCATTGGCTTAGGACGCTGGCACTGCGTGATCGCTGGGCAGAAGAGCTACTGCTGGTCGGTTGCGAAATGACATGGACAGTGGCGTTTTTTATTTACAAATCCCAACAATGGGTCGGCCGAATGGAGGAGGCCGATACAGAGCACACGGTCGGGCACCGTTGCTATGCAGCCCGCCAGGCTCAAATATATCTCCGACTCTCACAGCATGCAGAAGACAGCTTTGAAAGAACAAAAGGGTTGGCTACAGTTGCAGAGTGATAGGGGTCCATAGAGGTTGTAACTGCATGCGGACATCGGCAAGTTCCGGGGTGGATTAGTCAGCAATACAATGCCGATGCTCAAAAAACTTTGTCCCTGTTGCTCACAACTATAACATCATGTCCAACACGTCCACTCTTTACACCTATGAACTCAGTGACTTGACTGCATGGGATGTTGCAAATGTCTTAGAGTTTGCTACTTCTCGAATCGCCAGCATCTGGCTCTTCTGTCACCAGAACCACATACCTCGGACACTGGCATACAAATCCAGCTTCATCCGGCACCTTCAATGGGAGGTAGATGTGAGCGTCTCATCGGTCGGCCAGTCGGCCAATATTATATTGCAACTAATGCCTTTATCAGCGTTTTGTGTTCCCATACATACATGTATCGTTGGTTCTTAACATTCATCCAACCATGCCCGACCTCCTCCAGGCCATGATCGGCCGATTCTCCCGATTCCAGACTGGGATCATCACTGCCGAGCAGCTGCATGATGAATTTTTTCTGCACTGTTCTCCGAACGGCCCTCAAGTGAGCTCCAATCACCGTGTGGTTCCAAACTACCGCTATGATTGGTGGAAGGATCGCTTCGACCGGTTGGGGTTGGACCTGCCGGTCTTGAATGTGCATGAGGTCATGGAGATGACTCAAGACCACTTTGAACAACTGGTCGGTCATTTTTCTCTTCCTCTCCGGTTGGACTTCTATTTATGTGAATTATTAGCTGATGGGCGCCATGCTCGTGCCAGGTCCGGCTGTGACCGGTCAGGTGGATGGCGGTGCCCTCTTCAATCAAATCGTGGTGGTCAGAACCCACCTCCAACATCTCGGCGAGGCAATGTCTCCTTTGCTGGAGCAGAAGCACCAGATCGCGGCTGCAGCCGCATACACCATGTCGCAACTTGAGGCACCGATCGCTGAACTTCAACAACAGCTCCTGAATTCCCGTCAGCAATTTGCTGGAAAGCCCTGACTCTGTGACCGGTGCTGAGCTATCGCCGGTTTCATTCTTATGCCCGGAAATGTACATATGCTGTAAATGTATATAGCGCTGCTAAATATATGTTGGTCTTTTTCTATAAGAGCCGATAATGAATGATTCCTGTCCCTCTCCCTCAATCATGACTTCTGTGCCAACTGACATGGCATTGCATACCACATGCATTGCCGGTGACTTTGTGCACCAGCTGTTTGCTTGCCATGTTGGTGTCCGGTTGGAGTCGGTTTTGCCTCCGCTAGCACTGGATGTGCCAACCATGCTTGCATGTCGGCAGTTGGCCCGAGCTCTCGCTGATGCCTATTTACATCCAAGTGAGTCTTTTTTCGACACGGTCGGCGGTTTCATAACATATAGCAGTTGAACTTAATCTTGATATGATTCAGTACAATGAGGCCCTCAACAAGCGCTCTACCGGGCGGCTCACAAAACATGAAGAGGCGCTCCTCCAAAAATTTCCTCATGGTCCTCAAATATTGCTTGACAAGCCCTCGGTTCTTGTGGATTCCGGCAGGCCATATCATCTTATGGTACCTTCCAGACGCGATTAGCCTGTGGATTCAGGTAAGCCAATATATTTTGGCTCATCAGGTCAATATTTAAATTGACACAACAGGCCGAGATGGAAGAGGCCACCGTTGGTATGGGTCATCTCCTGAAGACCAGCATGACCGGGGGAGAAGAGACCCAGTGGCGAACATTTCCTGGGTATTTTCATCATAGCAATCGGGGGCCACTAATTCCTGGATGCATCAACATGGCTCCTTGTTGGTTCCAGCAAGGCCGAGAGGTTAGGCTTGCCGCTTGCACTGTCATGGCTGTGTTTACTTACATGTTCCAGCCATACGGGTTTCCGCCGACCAGTGTATTTGCTCCTGAGGTGTCGGCTACACTCAAGGGGGAATGTGGCCCTACTGTCATAACATCCATGCAGCGCTCGGCACTCCTTGCCTCGGCAGCTCTTCGAGTGATGCATCCAGAGCTGTATTGGGCCTCGGTTAACACTCAGATAAAACTCGCTGAATGGGCGATGGACAATGGCCTTCATGACATATATACTCGTTTGCAACTTTGGGCCTCGGTGTTTAACTGCGCAGCCGTCATTTGTAACAGGCAATGCCCTCTTCACCGAGATCCAAGATCCGCCCCAGAAGGGTTCGATGTCATGACAAGTGTCGGCCATTATTCTGATGGGCTCATGACCCTGTCCAACCTCGGTATACAGTTGCAATATAACTCCAGGTGCCATCGTTGCCTGCTCTGGACACATTGTCAGGCACGGCGTCACATTCACCGGTGATCGCGTGGTATGGACATGGTTCATGCGTGATAGTCTTCACAATTTTGTTGGGACACCTCGGCCACAGTATGCGAAATACAAGGATGTAGATAGTCATGTCTCGGTTTCAGCCTCTATGGACAGGTAATGAATTCTAAAGGTAGATTACAGTTATATATTCCTTTGTAGATAATTTTATTACAAGGCTATAGATCAATTTGACTTAATGCTGTATGCTGAAAGTAATCTTTCCTGGGGACCGACCGACCGACCGACCGAGCTGAGGTGTGCCGAGATATGTGCAAGGGAGACCTGTGCCACACCGGCCCGCCTGATATCATGAGATGGTTCTCCCCATTGGCCCACACGATTGTATCACACATCCATTTCTATTAGCCCACCTCATTGCAACAGTCTGATCGGCCCATCCGGTTGTATCGAATACTCCTTTCCATCAGCCCACCTGATGGCATCATTCCTATTGGCCCAGCTGATATCATCGGGAATTTATGTGTAATCGGCCCGCTTGATGTTATCAGTTCCATCAGCCCACCCAAATCCATGAGGAATTTATTTCTCTCGGCCGACCTGAGTATATCGGGAATTTATTTCCATCGGCCGATCCGATATTATGAGTTTTATCGGCCGACCCGATGTCATCAGGCATTCAGAACCATCGGCCTACGTGAGAACATCGGCAATTTATTTTTATAGGCCCATCTGATTGTATCAGCTCCATTGGCCCACTCGATTACATCACGAATTTATTTCTATCGGCCCACCTGAGAACATCGGGCATTCATTTTGATAGGCCCATTAGATATTGCTATTTCTATCCGCCCAACCAATTCCATCAGGCATTCATTGCCATCGGCTTACCTGATGGTATCGGCAATATATTTCCATCCGCTCATCTGATAGTATCAGTTCTATCGGCCCACTCGATTACATGATGCATTCATTGCTATCAGCCGACCTGAGAGCATCAGAAATTTATGTCCATCAGCCCACCGGATGGCCTCATGCCCGGCATTGCCTGGCCGATACGCGCAAGCAATGTATTCTGCATTGGCCGACTGATAAGCACAAGCAATGCAGTCCACATGGGCCGATTGATATGCACGGCAAATATATTCTGCATCGGCCCGCATGATGCCTTCATACCCGTCATTGCATCGGCTGACCAGTATGCACGGCCACTTTTTGCTACATGGGCCCAGCTGACACTATCACACCCCACCGCTTTTGTTTGCTGGCCACCAGCCGACATGTTCATCTCGAGCATCACTGTGTACAAGCCCAGCTGTAAAAATCATCTCTCAGTGAGCCGGCCGGCCGAAGGTTAGACACGGGCAAACATATTCGATCGGCCGACATCCGCTGGCCTGTGTAGAACAGCATATTTTCAGCCTCGGCTGCCTGTATTATACAGACGATGTGACTGAATGGGCTCCAAAATCGGCCCGGCGGATCCGCGCGCTGCAAAAATTTTCAATCCATGGCATGTTTTCGCAAAATTTCTGTTCATTCACCAATACTAAGTAAAGATACATCATGTAACAGCTATTCCATGTCCCAGTCTGCCTCCGTCAGGCCCCTTTCCGATGCCTTCACGAGGGCCTGTAATATATACAGTGGACCTTTGCATTATAGTAGCAAAAAAATGTCAAAATGACTGGGAAAAACACATTTTTTGGGTGTGTCAAAAACATGTCAAAAACCCCTCGAAAGTGAGGGCGAGTTAAAAACTTGTCAAAAACTCCGTGGGTAGTTTTGCACAGAGCCTTAGTTGGCAGTGTTTTGAGCAGTTCAACTAGCTGATCCTTGAGATGTTGCTGCATGTAAGTTTTTTGGAGGATGAATAACTCGAAGTTCACAATGTTCCATTCATTTTTTGCGATGATATTCAACAGTAACCAAACAAACATGCAATGCTTGATATCACCTGAGTGACATAAGATCCGACCTTTATATAGCTTGGTGCCCAATTTGGCCTCCGAGGGTTATAACCCTCGAATCCATTTCTCCGCTACACCAGTAATACCACCAGTGTTACCTCAATACTTTAGTAGCTCGTACTACTAGATACTCTGAGGATTAGATAGCAATAGATAACAATATTTAGATAATCTCCCTGATAACGATTACTTAGATAACCTTAGATAATCAGACCCACGAACGAATCCCGTGACTCATGGTTCACCGCGTCTCACAAGTCCCGTGACTTATGTTTTGACGCTGTCCGAGCCATGCTGCTCGTCATCGGACACGACGAGCAAAAGATACTGCGCAAAATTGTTCTATTTCTATAAGACTCTTAGTATAAAACATCTAAAAAACACTATACACAATACTCTAAAGTAGAAGGACTGGGGAACTCGTGTATCAAAGCCAGGAAATGAAAGGAAGGACTAGAATACATAACCGTCAGTCTGGGGAAGGATGCTTGTGCTCGCACTACACAAAGGCTTGTAAGGAAGATCCTGGCTCTCGAGGAATTTGCGGAGGGCTTCAGGATCAAAGGGATCCAGGTCATAATCGAGCGGAGGCATAGGGAGACCACCGAGGGAATCCAGTGGCAGCATAATATCATCAGTCATAGTGGTGCCGTTCTTGATGCGGGTGTCTTCGTGTCGGTTTCCATCGAGTTGCTTCTGGGTGTTGATCTCCTCCTGTTCTTCATCTCTATTCTCCTGCTCATCCTGCTCGTCCTCTGACCCATCAGTATCCACAACCTCGCGACTTTTATAGGTCTGTTTTGCACCTCTCTTTCTACCGATACCCTTGTCGGAACGTGTAGCACGTCCTTTGATCGTACCATTGAGAACTTGCTGCTCGAACAACTCCTTCTTTTCCTCCCATTCATCTGGAGTAAGCTCGTGCCAATAGCATTCATTGTTTTTGAGCGCAGCGTGGAGACGCGCAAGACCGATAGATGAAGTGATGGTACCAGGGTTCCTGACTTCACCCTCTGTCCAGCCGCTCAGTTCCACCCCCCATTTGACGATGAAGGCATCATATGAGTTGTAAGCCACACTGGGGACTGAATCCTCGGAGACACCTCTCTTTTTAGTTAAGATTTCGTCTATTACAATTAATGAATCGATCGCGTGCACGAAAAAATATATATAAAGACTTACGCATGCCAACCCGGATCACTTCCCGAATTTGTGCACGTAGCTTTGTTGCGCTGCGTCCTGTTGTTATCTTGACGACACCAGCAGCTCCTGATGCGATGTAGGCATCAGTTTGCATGCCCACTGACTCGATGGTTGATTTGTACAGGTGGAGGAATGCTGTTTGTAGAGGTTCGGAGGCGTAGCTACGTGGAACGAAGGAGTTGCTGATTTTGCCGCGGGTAAGAATCCACATTATATTACAGCCAGTACGCTTCTCGAGGCCGAGTAACTAGTAGTAGACATTAGTGGTACGCTGGCAAGAACCAAGTGGAAATTTACCTCTGGCTGAACACGAGCCAGTGTGTTCTCAATGTCAATCCCTGCTTCACGGCCAGTAACTTTAATATTAGCCTTCATCTCCTTCTCATCTTGCATGTCCTTCAGGAGGTCGTCTTCGTCTTCGGAGTCAAGATTCTTCCACTCACCAGACTCGCTGACTTGCTTAGTGACAAGTGCGAGTGCATCGTGACCCATGGGTAGACCTAATAGAATATATTACTGTTAGTTAAATCATGCAAAAACATGTACTCACCGTTTTCCTTGCATTCACGCATCTTTCTGCGTACAAAGGCATTAAAAACACCGGCGGTTCGGTTTCTCTTTAGGAGCTTGCCGCCAAGATACATCTGACCTGACATCCAGTCTACTGACCTATGCGTGAGACTGAGTAAGTTTAAGCTGAGCGAAACAAAAAATGACATACATATTGTGTTTTTCAGACAGCGACTCGATGATTTTGAGGTACTTCATGCGTCCTGACTCAATATCGGTCCACATAGCATCAGAATTCGCCTTTGAGAGCTTCCGTTGTTCATGAGTCCTCACAGCCTTCTTCTTCTGGGTGATGGAAGGAACCATTGTCATGTACACAAGCAGTAGAAAAGTCAAAACTTGACGACTTGAAGAAGAAAAATAATCTGACCTAGAATACAGTCCAACCCTTTACTGGAACTTCACATGCTAAGTTAGCGTTTAGTGGGTATTCAGTTTGGTTATAGTGCATGGGGACAACCAAGCGAATTAACGATCTACTAATGAGCGCTCAGAAAAAGTCAATAGTCAACGTAAACATGATGCCATACGCATCACATAAATCATTCATTCCAGTAGTTTTACTTACAATTGACCAATGAGAACGACATCAAGCTCTGCGTTAGAAAGTCCTTCTACGATTAGCCTACGCAGTTCGATTGCATCCGCGCGACTCAATCCAACCTCCACAAAACGAGAATACCAACAGTCAGCACTGTAATCAAGAATAGTGTCAATTGAGCACAGCATGCTTGGTGACACAATGTGTGTGCAAAGAAAGTTTTGTACCGGTAACGTGAAGTTGAAGGATGACAGATCGGGATTAGTGTAGTAAGCTGGCGGGGGTTGTTCATCGGCAGTATTTCCATACGGTGACCCTGGTGGAGTCGTAATCCAAGATGGGCGGTTAGAACAGCTAAGACTCGGAGCAGGTGGAGCAGGTGGAGCAGGCGGAGCAGCAGCAGCAATATCAGAATCATCAGAGCTATCATCCGAGCTGGATTCGAAAACAGTGACAACAGGACTGCGATGTTGAAGAGTGCGTGAAGATGATGATGGGGGTGTAGATGTAGGCACAAATACGGTTGCTGGTGCTACGAGTGGCACCCATGAATTTGCTGTTCCACGAGTCATAGCAGTATTATATTGGCCATACCGTAGGCTTTTGCTACGGTGCTGCATTGGAAGACTGGGAGATATTGGCTGGCGTGCATGGGTGCTAGGAGATGTGTGAGACGTGCGAGGAGATGTGTGAGACGTGCGAGGAGATATGCGAGATGTGCGAGGAGATGTGTGAGACGTGCGAGGCTCAACAACACGCTGAGATCTTGCTGTGGAAGGTGTCAAAGCATTGCGTGGTGACTGTGACTCAGACTGTGAGTGATGCCGAGTGGGAGTTAGTGTGACTGGTGATCGCTGGGCAGCATGGGGAGCGACATTGGGGAGGGATTGACCTGCGGTGAGCTGAATATTTCTGGTTATTGCCCGACAAGTCTCTGGGTCAACACGATACCCTGGTCCAGGTGCGACCTTATTCAACTTGTCTTGAAGATGCCAGATGTGAAGCATGGCAATTTCCTGGATGAATGTTTCTCGTAGTCGTTCGGCGATGCACTTGAAGTGAGGAACCTGCTCAAACTGCCGTGTCGTCACGACATCAACTGTGATATCAGAGGTGCAAAGAGGTTTTTTTGGATCCCACTCGGGTCGCAGACCAAACCCAATGAAGAGTGCATCAGCAATGCGAGCCATGCCTGTAGCCTAATGTCGGTACTGTTAGTTGATAGTAAATCTTAGCATAGAAAAAAATATGCACTGCATCTTTGATATCTGACATGCCCTCATAGAAGGCAAGTTCTCAGTCTTCTGTGTTGAGGCAAAAATGTTCGTGCAAGGACAGGTTGCCAGATGATAATTGATCTTTGTTGTCTTGGCGAATCCTGCGGCGACGAGAAAATCGCTGGCAGTCAATGTCGCAATTCAGTGGCTGGATGTTTTGGGATTGCACCCACTGACGGATTGCAGGAGGGGAATATGGGGCTCGCATTTTGCGCTGCAGCAGTTTGTGTCGGCCTGTAGTGGAGTTAAATACGCTATGGCAGCAGTGAGGCGAACACGACCACGTGTTGAGTGACTTAAGTTCAATAAGATATCAGACGTATAATAGCAGCCACAGTGAGGCAAGCCGCAAAACACGCACCAGAGTGACTGTTACGACAAACGGTCGTGTGCGACTAGGATGATCTAAACAGCGACAACCACGACAGTGGTACCGAGTGCTGAGAGTTGTCGGCCTTTACAGACAAGCAAAGGTTGCGTACTCAAATGTAGCTTGTGGTGGTTAACGAGGGGTTACGCTGAGATGATAGCAGGGTTTACAGACAGTGAGAGGCGTCACTGAAGGTACGAGTCGATGTCGAGCAGGTAGCTTTAGCGGGACAAGGAGTTCAAGGGTAAACCTAGTAAGATTAAAGTAAGGAACGTCTACTGTTAATCTTCGACCTTATATAAGGCTACTCTTCGTATCTAAGCTCAGCCTAAAGCTGGGTTCTAATCTGCTTATCTACATGAGTCAGAGATAGCGTCCATGAGGCGGGCTTCTATCGTAGATAGGGTCCATGCGGTACCCTTCTATCAGTACATGAGGCAACACGAGGCTTGCCTTCTATCTTGATAACATAAATAGGTCTTCTAGACCTATGTCGTCATGTGTCGTCACGTGCGGTCCAGACCGCTTATCTAAGCCGGCAGTTGCCGCTTATCATCTATCATCATCTATCGTCATCTGTCGTCATCTATCGTCATAGAGCTGGTGAGACTCCGGTATCGTCTATAGCCGTGCGGTGGCAGAGGGCTGTCTGCTGGCGGGGGACTCGTGCCATGTTACTGTAACAGTGACATAAGTTCGATAAGATGTTGGATCAAACAAGCAAAACTTAGCACTAGGCAAGGAGACTCGTGACCAGCAGACTATCCGATGCAGATGTAAATGCGGCTATGTGGAATGAATTAGCTGTCTAATTGTTGCACCTTTGCAATCACTGACTCGTGCCAGCGGGTTTGTTAGACATGTTGACTTCGAACTTGACCTTCTTCAGGAATACCTGTACCATCCCGTGGATTGGGCAGACTTATTAATTTGAGGTTTGTTCGACATGTTGACTTTGATCTTCAAGAATACCCGGCGGAAGATTCCGCAGATTGGGCAGATCTATCAATTCGAGGTTTGTTCAACATGTTGACTTTGAACCTTCTTCAGGAATACCTGTATGATTCCGTGGATTGGGCAGACCTATCCATTTCAGGTTTGTTCGACATGTTCACTTCGAACTTAACCAAAGGTATAGATTGATCAGTAGTTCTGACTCGAATGCCTGACTTCGAACCTTCTTTAGGAAAGACCTATCCGTTTCAGGTTTGTTCGACATGTTCACTTCAAACTTAACCAAAGGTATAGATTGATCAGTAGTTCTGACTCGAATGCCCGACTTCGAACCTTCTTTAGGAATACCTGTACGATTCCGCAGATTGGGCAGACCTATCTGTCTCAGGTTTGTTCGACATGTTCACTTCGAACTTAACCAAAGGTATAGACGGATTGGGCAGACCTATCTGTCTCAGGTTTGTTCGACATGTTCACTTCAAACTTAACCAAAGGTATAGATTGATCAGTCGTTCTGACTCGAATGCCCTGACTCTTACGGTTTGAAAGTCCCTGCCAGACAATGGAAGGGTTTCTGGATTTGCAGATGCAGGTGCATTCTACGATACATGAAGTACATAGAGTATTCAGTCTAATACAATACTTTCCAATACTTCAGCCAGACGAACCATATCGTCATTGAAGGCATCATCAGTCGCTATGTCTTCTGGTGATCCGTCATCCTCGTCCAGCCCAGCATCAGATGTCATGGTACCAGTACCACGCACTCCGCTAAACTCAGGCAGTGCCTCAATAGTGTCAAGACGGATAATGTGGATAGCATCGACACGAGCTCGGCACACCCTCAGTTCTTCTACTTCATGTGCCAGAAGAGGGTCTGCATCGTGTAAAAAAGCGACTTGATCTTGAAGAAATATATCTTCATCACAGATGAAGGTACGCAATCGATGAATCTCTACATTGAGACAGGTCAACTCCTCATGCGAGCGCTTCATCTTAAAATACATCATCGCAATCTCACGATTGCCTGGAACTGTCCAGGGCTTATGTAAGACGTCCTGTTGAGAATGCGAGTGTTTGAGCAACTCAAACTCGGACAGAAATCCATAGTTCACGATATCGTTCCAGGTGAGTTGAGGTGCAGGAGGTTGCATGGAGGGTGCTAGCTTATTGTATTTGTCAAGGGCATTGCGGATGGCCTTGCTTCGTGCCTTGATGGCCTTGCTGATATGAACACGAAGTTTATAACCTGTAGAAACCAGTAAACAAACAAAAAAAGATTGGTTTGTCGCCCTACCGCTTACCTGTGCCCGACAAATTAGCTTTTGCAAGCTCAAGTAGACGCTGTACAACAAGCTGTTGCAACTTGTCAAGTGCGCGTCTGAAATCATGAGATTTAATTCGCTCAAGCACTGACAGATATTCAGGATGCTGGGGAGTCCATCTCTCTTTGATGCCAAGTCATTCTTCCAGATCTGCGACTGCACGAATATGTATCATCAAACCATCCAGTGCTGCTCGGCGTTGAGCCTCCAATTGTGATGTTTGTCGCACGTTCTGTTCGTAATTGATGGTGTGTGCATGTGACGTAGTCCTGAATGAATCCGAGATCTTTTGCCATTTTTGACTGCATGTTACGACAAGCGGTCGTGTGCGACTAGGATAATCTAACAGCGACAACCACGACAGTGGTACCGAGTGCTGAGAGTCGTCGGCCTTTACAAACAAGCAAAGGTTGCGTACTCGAACGTAGCTCGTGGTGGTTAACGAGGGGTTACGCTGAGATGATAGCAGGGTTTACAGACAGTGAGAGGCGTCACTGAAGGTACGAGTCGATGTCGAGCAAGTAGCTTTAGCGGGACAAGGAGTTCAAGGGTAAACCTAGTTGATTAGACTAGTTTCTGGGTTGTACCTAGTAAGATTAAAGTAAGGAACATCTACTTTAATCTTCGACCTTATATAAGGCTACTCTATCGTATCTAAGCTCAGCTCGAAGCTGGGTTCTAATCTGCTTATCTACTCGAGTCAGAGATAGCGTCCATGAGGCGGGCTTCTATCGTAGATAGCGTCCATGCGGTACGCTTCCATCAGAGATAGGATCCACGTGGTATCCTTCTATCAGTACATGAGGCAACACGAGGCTTGCCTTCTATCTTGATAACATAAATAGGTCTTCTAGACCTATGTCGTCATGTCATGTCACGTGCGGTCCAGACCGCTTATCTAAGCCGGCAGTTGCCGCTTATCATCTATCATCTTCTATCGTTGTCGTCGTCATCTGTCGTCACAGAGCTGGTGAGACTCCTCTATCATCTATAGCCGTGCGGTGGCAGAGGGCTGTCTGCTGGCGGGGGACTCGTGCCATGTTACTGTAACACTGCACAAACGTTAAAACAACGTTGCAAAATTGAATATATGACTTACTCGGCAGATTGAAGATCCATCAGTGCCTGAACGTATGAACACGCAAGTACGTGTTCTACCGGTTCATCTTTGAGGTCCATCAGAAAATGCTTCTCTTCTTCAATCCAACGTTCAAAATCATCTTCGCGGATGTTAAGGCTCGATGCGAGACTGGATACCTCGTTCCTGTATTTCTTGATAATTCCAATAGCTTGCATGTAGTTGTTCAGTAGAAACTTGCCTGATGATGTATTAGTACGACAATATGATGCGAAACCTTGATAACACCCACTGAGTTCACCATATTTGTCTTCGTCCCATTGTTGAAAGTGAAGATCGATGAATTGTGCCCAATGGTACCTGGATGCATAGCGTATAACATGTGAGACAGAATTCGATGACGAGAACACGCGCTCCATGGTTTCGAGATCCTCTAAGCCAAAACCAGGTAGATAAAGAGGATGATGTTGCACTTGACATAATCGATTGTGAGCGTAGCCATGAAATGAATTGACACAAAACTGCATCCGAGCTTCTTCGGCTTTCTGGCTGAGGAGAGGACTGTTGCGCACAATTCCACTAAAGGTACATCCTACATCATAGCCCATGCCAATGTCTTTGCCATAGGCATCAATCATAGCGTTCGTGATGGCAAGCAGATATTTCGCACTAATCAGCATTAGATTTGAATTAAATTAAAATTTAGACGTCACAGGCTGACTCACAGCTCGCCACTTCGGACCATTTCACAAACTTTGATGATGAAGCCATGACGGCAGGCAGACGCAAAAATCCCAGTTGTTTCATATATATCAGCGGCGGTCTTCTTGTGATCGGGAGCACTACTCTTCCATGCCAGGCAGGATGCCAGCATCTTGTCGACGTCCTCATCCTGAGTCTCAACCGAAATCAATGAGTGCAACAATAGAGTGAACAAAAAATACCTTGTCATCAGGCTCCTTGTCACGGTCGATATGTTGACGGTGTTGAACTTCATTCTTGAACTGGTCGACTTCTTGACGAGAAATGAAATACGAACTGTTGAAGTTGCGGTGATCTGATAGAGCTGCGCCAGCAATTCACTTGCAGGAATTGTTGCCGTCACAGGCAACCAGGATCTTCGGCTTGAGCATCTCTTCGCCGTTGATCTAAAAGCACAATTTAACGATCATAGCACATGATATCAGAAAAATTACCTCATAGGTGCAGCATGGACACATGTGCTTGAGCCGCCAGTCCATGTCACTACGCCCGAGCGCATCATCAACTTGTGACCGAATGTGCTGGAGAATAGAAAGATATGCGTCAAATGCTATGGAGAATTGTTCTCGAAAACATGTGCGGTAGTTGACCTAAATATAAGTATTAGCAACGTGAAGATGAAATGAGGTTACATACTTTGTGAATATCGCATAAAGCTCGTGTGAATGCTTGTATACTAAGCTGCGCATGACGACGCCGTAATCTGTGGTAAAGCTCGAGCGTGTGGACCTCAATAGCAACAGATGGTTCAACCGGAGAGCAGCCCAGGAGTCCAAGTCTTAAAAGTGCCACGTTGGCAGGCTCCTCAGGATGTTGGTGTATCAAAACACCAGCCTCGCACTCTGGATTTTGATTCAATGTATGCCATAGGTACAGCTATGTTAGTCACATGGAATATATGACCCTCCTCCATCGATAAATCCACGTTGTGATACTTGTCGTTGTGTTTCCATTGCAGATAGGCACGAGCGAGCTGGGAAATTTGCAAGTCCCAATGAGCATACATCATCCTCAGGTGCTCGTGTCGTGCTTGTGGGCCTTTGTGACTAGTGTATCTAGAACACGATTCATTAATTCATCAACCAACAAGATGACTGGTAAACGTACTTTGACTGGGCTGCAAATTGCAATACACAAGCAGCCGCATCGCTGTATTCGCCTCCTTCATGCGATATCTCATGATCAAATTCATCGTGCCAGTGGTCTTCAGTGGTCGGAGAACCCATGTTGTCATCAGGCAGGGCACTTGAACTCACAGTGATGCTGCTAAATGCCCTGCGTGTATCTATAGGTAATGCTATTGAAAAAATCAATAAAAGAAACAAAAGAACAGGAAAAAGTTGATTACGCACACATCAAGTAGTCTCGACGCTGTTTCAGGCCGTCCTGCACCTCTTTAGCAACTCGGGCGCCAGACTTGAATCGGCCCTGCCCAAAAGTTTGTGAAGTCGCATGCCGAATTCCAAGAGGGACTTTAAGTTTTGAGGCTGCTACATGCCTACCACGCCGGTGAGACATGATGGGGAGAAAGGGAAAGCACTGAAGTGGAGCAAAGAAGTGTCAATGTGACGTGTCCATGCAGTGCCACATGGCCGATATCTTCTGGTGGCAACGTAATATTACATGCCAGCGCAACGCCTCGAGAGTCGAGGCCATTATTGAGAAAAGGAGCTCGTCGTGTCTGATGACGAGCAGCACAGCTCGGACAGCGTCAAAACATAAGTCACGGGACTTGTGAGACGCGGTGAACCATGAGTCACGGGATTCGTTTGTGGGTCTGATTATCTAAGGTTATCTAAGTAATCGTTATCAGGGAGATTATCTAAATATTGTTATCTATAGTGCTGCCGTGGTCCGGTTCGGTCCGGTTCAGAGGGTCCTGGACGAGAACCGAGAACCAGACCATGGTCCGGTTCTGCAAAATCTTCGAACCCCGAACCAGACCACAGAGAACGGTTCTCTGTGGTCCGGTTCGGTTTTTTTCTGGTCCGAACTCAAACCGAACCCGAAAATTTTCAGTGGCAAGCGCGAAAAACAAAACATTGAAATACTAGTTTACACATCGAGTAGCTACTCTAATGACAACTCCATACCCCTCTGCCTCTGTAGCTGCTGAAGATGCTGACGTGGCCGGCGCTTCAGAAAAAATTGTGATGCTGGCGGCCGCAGGATTCTCCGAAAAGTGGAAAGCCCACATGATGAGAGCCATATTGATGAAGACTGACCAATTCGCGAGGACACACTCTGACATTTTCAAGTAAGGCGTAAGAAATGGTCGAGAGATGAACGATACTACTCACCGACGGCCAAAGCCAAAAGTGAAAAACCGGAGATCAACCGGAGATCATCGCGCGCGACCTGCATCATCAATCCAACGCTGAGGATTAAACCTGTGTGGTTTGGGGAAGACTTCAGGATCATTTGCGATAGCCCTGAAGCACAAGCGTCAAACCCAAAGGTGAGAGGACGAAAATGATGGTAGTTCTTCCAAATGATGTCCTCAATCGCGCGATGCGCAAAGCCTGTAGTGCAAGGTGATCGTTCAACATCGCGTCATCACAACTCAAATAAAACGTACCTCCAAAAACTCTCATCATATTGAAAGATTGGGTCGCGTCCAGTGGGGTGAGAGACAACGGGCGAGAGACAGAGGGTGAGAGACAGTGGGCGAGTGAGACACGGCGAGCAAGCCAGCAAAAGCCAGCCAGCAAGAACAGCAAGCGAGTGAGAGGGGATGCAGTGAGGTGGCGGGCATCAACATAGGTGCAGGTGGCGTGGCGTGTGATGGGTTGTGCGCTGGTAGCGATGGGTGCTGGCCCTCGAGGGAGCCATCAGCATTCAGAGCACAAATATGCACCTCTGCAGCATAGCGCAAGACACAATCCCTCCAAAATCCACCTTGACCGCGCCTAACATATCCACCTCCAGTAAAAGGTAATCTTGCGCAGTGTTGTAGCCGGTCCTCAATGAATAGAACTTCCTGTTATAGAGGTGAGCGGGTGAGAGACTTGAGAGTTTAATTAGTTAGTGCTTACCAGTATACCTTCAAAAAGGCTAAATGTAGCTTGATTAATCAACAATGTGAATCCCGAAGATGACAGTCTGACGTCGAGGCAGGTGTTGTCAAAGTCGAAGTCGATAAGGGTTCGGAATGGTTCGGGAAGGCCGAACCAGAACTGGACTGTTTGGGAAGATCTAGAACCGAGAACCATTTTCCGGTCCGGTTCTGGCTGGCGCAAGAACCATGGTTCTGGACCGGACCGCGGCAGCACTAGTTATCTATTGCTATCTAATCCTCAGAGTATCTAGTAGTACGAGCTACTAAAGTATTGAGGTAACGCTGGTGGTATTACTGGTGTAGCGGAGAAATGGATTCGAGGGTTATAACCCTCGGAGGCCAAATTGGGCACCAAGCTATATAAAGGTCGGATCTTATGTCACTCAGGTGCTTGATATTGCGCGAATTTAAAGTTTTGCCAAAATAAGTTGGCTTGCAATGCGGACTTGTAGTGTTTGCTTTTTAAGTGTATTTAATGTTATTTAATGTAACCCTGGGCACGTACACTGTTTTTTGAGTTATTCACATAATCCACCCTATTGATTTCGGCCTTGAGTTATCCACCTAGTTATCCACGTGGATAACTAGGTGGATATCCACGTGGGTGGATAACTCGATGGTTATCCACGGTACACTAGGGGGGCCCGTCCAAAGTTACGCCAGGTGTATGTCATGAACTCTTATTTCCCCCACCTCTTGAGTGTGACTCTGTTTGAATTCAGGTGCGCCATTATTAAGATTCAAGAATGTAGTGGAGGGGACGTGATTGACGAAAAGTGACACGGCCCTTAAGTGCGTGCATACTAGTACGGTCGGTAGGAATGTGGGGAGGAGACTCAGAGCCTGATTTTGTGAGTACCTTCGCACTAAAAACACAATACTACTGAATAAGGCGGAATAAAGGTCACAGCTCCACAGAGCTGCTTCAGGTATAATCCACAAAAGAAAACAAAAGGTCCCGGATGACCTAGGCTAGTATTGCCGACTAAGTATGTTGAAGTCGCAGGCGAGCGAGATAACCCTTCCACAAATTCTACAGGCGTTCACACTAACACTCTTTGCAACAATGCAAAGTCTCTGGATGTGGATGGTCGGTGTTTGACACAAGACCCGCTATGAAAAACTACAATAGCAAGGTATGTTTGTTGTGGACCTGTGGTTTGCGAAGCGTTGTAGTTCAAATAGGGACGCGATGGTTAGCCAAACATCAGAATCATTTCCGACCTCCATCTTCAACATCTCAACCTCCTTCGTGTCGATATGCAATCAAACACCGATTCATCAGCCATCTCGGGCACCATTAGTCGCCTTGTAAGTACTTGATTTTGAAGGTGTTGGCGTCTGAACAAACATTCACTTCAGCAGTCGCATGTAGTAATGCGCGAGGCCTCAAACCCAAACCATGTCAACTATCGTTACTGGCAACTCGTCCAAGAGATGGCCAAGATTATGCAGTCCATCGGTCCTCCCAAGGGATCTTCATCGCCTATCGGGCGCCTCCCCACGGAAATCCTCGCTCAAATTTTCCTCTACTGCATTCCAGAAGACGCAAACTGGACGCCCGTGCCAGATCTAGCCCCCATGCAGTTGACTGCAGTATGTCGACGATGGCGGGAGATTGCTGTGAACATGCCGAATTTATGGCGCAGGCTGCGATTGGAAATGGGGCACGGTGACTGGCAGCAGAGAGCTTTCTGCTATAACTCCTACCTCAAGCGATCACGGGGACGTCAACTGTCGCTGACACTCGAGTGTGATAACAATAACTGGACAGAGCTACGAAGCCTGCTCCAGCCATACGTCGATCAAATATCCTCACTGCATGTTGGGTTATTCTCCGGTGCCAGCTCCTTTCCACTGGTGGCAGCGGACTTCGGCGGACTCGAGGAGCTGGCTATATACACTGACAGCTTTGGTCCTGCACCAGCTCTCGAGCACATTTGGGACTCTATCACGCATTTACCGCCCAACATGCGCAGTCTCAGGTTATTGGACGTGTGGCTTGAATTTCATGTGTTGACTAGGCTCAATCCTCCCTCATGGGCCGGTCTCACAAATCTTGAGATTCTGGTAGTGGGACTAGTTTCCTTACCCTGCTTGCTCCGTCTTTGTCCCAATCTTTCGTCGTTGACGATGATTGGAGTATTCATGGTGGCGATCGAGACCTCAGGACAATTGGAGCACACCAAACTTCAATCCTTGCGCCTTTCCGGCAATTTACCTGTGAACACGGTCTTGTTCGGACTTCTTGGGCTATTCGATGACGTCACGCTCCCGAATTTACGCCTCGTCGAAGTCAGCGATATAGGACGATGGGCTCACAAAGAATTCAAGGCGTTGATAACACGGTCACAATGTCCCCTAGAAAGCTTGATCTTCGGCGGTGGAGTGACGACGACGGCTCAGCAACTAGCGGAATATGTCACTCTTTTCCCATCCCTCAAATTAGTGCTAGATCCTACGCGTTCCTTGTTTTTAGAATAGACTGGGACTGTTTTTATGTACATAGTTGACGAAATTATGCTCACACGATTATGCTATATGTAGCCTATCCCTACTCATTGCCAACCCTTCAATAGACTATGCTCGTTATGAATTGTGAAACGTGCAGCGAAACCAGCATGACTTATTCAGCGCCAGCAAGCAACATATAGACAGCCAACCTCAAGATATTTATGTCGTTCACAAAGGTCTTGAGATTCCAAGTTAAAGATGATAACAAACGAATCTCAAATTATCTTCTCTCATCGTCACCGAAGGGTGTTTATACGTCTCAGAGACCGAAAAGGGTTAATGGCACTACTTCTTTGCCGTCAGCAACCGGACGAACACTAGTATTGGTAGCATAAAAGACAGGGTAATATGAAGCAATTACATCAATACGCGAAGCTCGATATCATCATTTTATAATACAAAATGCGAAATGACCAAGGAAGGAATGAGGGCAACATATTCAGCTCGCTGTTCATCCGTTGTCACTATCTTAGCGCCAAAAATCAGGCTTTCCAGAGGACAGTTTGACCGTGTTAAGAGTGCTTTTGCTTCTTCATGAGGCCATGCTTGTGAACCCGAAACTTCAAGCGCGCCTAAATTGGGGAGTGATAGAATATTGAACAGGTCAGGTAGCAGGGAGGCTGCGCTCGTGTTGGTTTCGAGGATGCGTAAGGATTCGAGTGCGGTGTGGGTTAGCACCTGGGCCGAGTCGACGGGTGGTATTCGCTCGCTTGTATATTTGCGAATCACCAACGAGGAGAGGTTGGAAGATGGACGGATTAAGCGGAGGACCACACTCAGGGAACATAATGAGACCTCGATGTGTCAGGTGAGTCAACGCGGGGATAGGAGGTAAATTCCTGTCGAGGGAGAATGACCCTGTTACCTTGAGACTGCGCACAGTCAAAGGAAGAACATGGAGACATGTCGCAATAGTTGACAAAGTACGGCTGGTTGTGTTGTCCAAAATCAGCTCCTGAAGTGCCTGGAATTCTCCCAACACCTTGCGGGTTCCGCGGAAACAAGGGATAGAGATAGACGCGATATGATGGCCATAGTAGGGCCGAAGAAATTTTCTCAACTTGAGCATCTGGTGTGCATAGCAATCAATTACCAACGAGAGCGGACGCCCTTTTGATCGCTTCAGGCATAAGTGGTACAGGTTATCTTGCTGCTGCAAGTTTTTCCTGTTCTTGAGATTCAAGTGCAGCTTGTACCATAGTTCGGAAGTGTTCACAGCAACCTTCCTCCATTTTTGGCATACTCTGGTCAATAGCACGGGAGCTTCGTTTTGTGCAAGCGATAGGTGTTTGTCGTTCGGAAGGCAATGAACAAAAATGTTGGACAGGATCTCATCTGGCAGACTCCAGAGGGGTGACACGAATCCCTTGTGCAATTCCATGGACTGGTTAATCTTGTCCTTCTTTTTGACGAGCTGTTCGTGAAGGTTGTTAAAAATATCCATCACTGTTTTCAGGCCTGATATCTCTTGCGACACCGCATGTAACTGCTGCTCGCGTTCGGCGATAATGGCACGAATGCTCTGGTGGTCTCCGAGTTCGAAGGCCCAGCGGTTGTCGGTGGAACCGGAGTACTTAGTTTCAAGGTCTGGTATCTGGTCATAATCAATTAACAACATCTCCGAGATATCATGCGGAATTGACGCACACTTACTTGTAAACGGTCGGTAGTGAGTATGCGTCGCTGTTTTTCATTACATTCAAACCCGATTGCTTATAAAACTGGCACTTACAACATCATGTACAATGTTCCGTAGCTCATCATTGATATCTGCAGGCAACGAAGGGAAATTGACTTCTGAGTTGTCGACTGTCTGCATGCTGTTGACAATGTGATGCGGGGCAGGTTGTAATGTTCGAGGAAGATGAAAATACATCATTCCACGATAACTTCACTGTTTATAAACGTCTGGCTAGGTGACAACACCTGCCGCCACAGTAGTGCCTGTGAAAGGGGGCAATCACAATATTTCGCTCCAGTGA
Organism: Suillus discolor; assembly: GCF_016758755.1. Lineage (NCBI taxonomy): Eukaryota > Fungi > Basidiomycota > Agaricomycetes > Boletales > Suillaceae > Suillus > Suillus discolor. Next base: position 22,163 of record NW_024541378.1, read on the forward strand.
AAGGCATGGAGCCACTTTACACAATCACACTCGTTGAAATCACTACGTACCTTGCATGCTGGATCAAAGGCTAGCCAAAAGGCTTCCCTTTGTCCGCTGTCCGAGTCATATCGCCACTGCATCATCGGCAGCAACGCCTTTATTCTCTTACCTCCTACTAGGATACATATCAGGTGCAGAGTAATCACTGGAATTACAGGAACAACGAGACAATGTTGTCTATGTGAACAATGTACGAGTTGGTACTGATAGAGAACGGATGGTGACTCTGGATCATTGGTTGGCTACCCGAATAAGGCTGGTCCTGTCATAGACACATTCATTTATTTGAAGCCGCGAAGAGAGATAGCTTACATTGTTACAAGGTGGTAGTTGCGCAAAGTGATTATAAGTCCCTGTGGCCCAATATCATCACATGTAGTAATCGCGACCATAACACATGGGATCCACGAATACTTCGAGGGAAGGAATACAGGCAATGCATATTGCTCGTTGTTCATCTGTCATCATTACTCCAGTGCCAAAAACTAATTCTCCAGGGGACAATTTGACCATGCCAGGAATGTGGTCGCTTCCACATGAGGCCATACATAGCGAGCTTCAAGCTGAAGTAAATTGGGGGATGACAGAGAGTCGAACAAGGTGGATTTTTGCAATGGCTGTATGTAGCGAGCCTCAAGATAGAGCAACAAACAGGCCAGCTGAATTTATTGTGCTCCCGAGGTAGTGAGCGACGCGCAAGGATTGACGTTTGGCGTGCGTGAAGGGCTTGATCATGATGGTTCGTAGGAGCTGCTCGGAACCTATCAATGTTAGTAATTATTGTTACGTTCAGACACAAGTGCCCATGAAACCAAGGTCTTACGATGTTCTGCAGTACGCCAATCATGTCAGAGAATGAGAAGAAATCGACTTTTGGGTCAATTTTCTGGCTCTGCATGTTGTTTGTTGCACAGGTCGAAACGTTCGAAGATTCACTGGCAGGAATCAGGAAGATAGCGTGGTCACTGGTTTGAAGCTGATAATGATCTCTTCCGTCACAAAGTGTCTACAATCTGATCATTAAATGCCTGCAGCATCTCATACCAACTTTGTTGATCTCACAACGACACCTGCTGACTTTGCAAAGCGACGACTCCGAGGCAGCGAATACTTGTAGACAGCACGCACCCGTGGGATCTGGATGGTCATAAGTAAGTCAGTGTGTCCTATTGCCGTAGTCAAAAAGAGGTGCGAGAAGGACTTGCATTCGGGACAGGAAAACACAATAAAAACGTCAAATCCTCACGCTTGCGTTGTTACCCGCACGTTCATGATAGTCACAGTGCCTGATAAAATGGTCACGAGAACCTACCAAAATTAACGCTAACTTTAAACCTGTATATAGTGCAAATAACCTAGTAGCGGCATATAGCGTTACATAAAATCGATTGCCCTCTTACGAACACGAGGAGGTCCGCTTCCCTGTCCACTAACCTGACTGTCCTCACTATCAAGGGACAGATTGACGGGCAGGGCCTTCACGATGTCTGGCGCAGGCTTTTCAACCCACATATCCTCACCCCCACCCCCCTCTCGATCCTTCCGTTTCTTCTTCCTCGGCCTCTCACTATCCCGATCTCGGTGTTTTTGACGCGCGGCTGTGAGCGATGAGTCCCCGCCATCCTCTTCTACATCAAAGGAAACAAGAATGCCACCCTTGGAGCTCTTCTGTTTTTTCTTTTTCTTTTCCTTCTTCTCCGTGTCTTTCGGTTTGGATCCCCGGGGTATGAAGGTAGGCTTGAACGTAGCCAGATCAACATCTTCCACGATACCATTCGATGGTGGTGGCTTGACATCTGGACCTGGTTTAGATGGCCCAGCTGGCGCAGAAACGGCAGGGGGCTCGTCCACCTCATCGACATCATCTATGCGATCCTTCTCCTCGTCACTCTCCTCATCATCACTCGCAAAAATTGCTTTAAAAATATCCATCCCGGGACGTTCATACGTGAGCACATCATCCCCCTGCCCATCATCTTCCCCCATGCCAATATTCGCAACATCGCGCTTGCTACTCCCAGAACCCCTACCCTCTACTTGCGTCACTCCCGCGCTTGCACCCGCGAATTCGTCTGCTGGCGCCGCGCCCGTGAACTCAGGCGCCGCAGTCTCAGGTGCTGACGGCCCAGAGGTATCGACAGGGACATCCAGATCCGGTTCCTTGACGCCAAAGCGCTTGCACAGCAGCCGCGCAGGCTGCCACGTACACACCTCGCGCGTCATAACACCATACATCCCCAGTCGAGCAGCATGCACCTTCGGAGCTTCTTCCTTGACTTCCTCCTTCGGCTTCTCCTCCGCCACATCCATATTGTCCGCCCCCTCTTCTGGCTGTGCAGCAGGCGTGTGCAGGCCCTCAATGATCTTTGGCCCGAGATCCAGAACAGCAGCACTTGTAAACCGCCCAGCCATGGCTCCAGAAACGGGGCGGAATAACGCAGCTGACTTTGCATAATCGTTTATCTCTTTTGCGAACTCTTCGGCTGACTGCTCGGGCTTCTGTGCGGGTGGAATTACGCCTGAGCCAGGATTTGCGTGTGCACGGAGATAGGCAGTGTACCTCGCCTGCTTAGTGGGATCGGTCGTGAAGGGCTGAAACCCGTGGAGAGCAGCTTGGGCGACGTGGGGCTCGGTATGTGTGATCGTGGGAGGCATGGGGAGTGAGGGACCTGGCGAGGGATCATCCGATGTGGAAGTGGGGGCGAAGCGGCTTGCAGCAATGTTCTTAATGCGTTCTTGGTCTTTCTTGGAGATGTACTCGAAGATGGATCTGGGTGCAGAAGGGAGGGGTGTCTCCCCGAGTGCTGCTCCCCGCTGTCCATAGCATGTAAGCACGTGAGTTCTGCAGGAGATGAATTTTGTCAAACCTGGTTCGCAGAGATGCCCTTTTTCCACTGGGCGTGTGACTGAGTTTGCGATGGAGGAGGTATAGATGCGTTCTCTTTATCTTTTGAATTGGCTTTCTCCATCTCCCAAACGCGTTTGGGGTTTGGCGTCCAATCTTTTGGCACGTCGGGTATTGGGAAGCTGGTAATTGTGAATATCCCACCATAAGCAACATACACGTAAAAATGCTACTGACCAAAGGTCCTCCGCCACGGGTTTCTCAGATATGATGAACCCGTTCAAAGGCGGTTTCCCATCACGAAACACTAATTTCCCGGTAGAAGGTCTCTAGAATTCATAAGTTGAACCGTAATGTCTCACTTCCCTTGGGTGGTGACTTACTTGGGGTTGTGCTGTCTTTCCCAAATCCCGTGCGCCTTGCGATCGCGCACTCATAAGAACATGCTCCTCATTGTGCACATCATTCGCATCGTATGCATGATGATTCCTACCATGAATCTGAGAGTGATCATAAACATCTAAGTCATCGTCGTCTGCATCATTCAGTGCGCCGAGGCCAAAACCACCTGTCGCCACGGGTCAGAGTCAGAAAATTGCACATAGCAGTAGCAGCAGACATAATACGCGCCAGCTAAGCGTGGGCCACTGGATTGTTTGGAAGCCTCAGGTGCAACGCCAAGACTCGCATGCAACCCTAGTCCAGGGTCATAGCCCAAGCCATGAAAGTTATCCTTCCTCTCAACGATGATGAGCGGTGTGTCTCGAGGGGCGTATAAGTGTTTCTTCGCTTCCTCGTCTATGTCGTCGGAAGGTACGTCTGGGTTACGGCCAAATGCTATTTCACGCTGACGCCATGTTATCCGTGGGCCAACACCCTGGCCAATGCGCCAGCCCATCTTCTTCAGAATTCGAGCGCCTACAGAGTCCTTTGGTGCTGGGAGGAGAGACTGCTCGAGTGCGAGTGTGATTGCGCTTGGTGAGGTGGGTCTAGTAAGCGATGCATCATATAAAGCGGTTCAATAATACACACTCTTTGTCGTCGGTACCCACACCACGTTTGCTTATCTCGTCTTGTGTGCTTCCCAGTAAATCCATCTGCTCATGCTCATCGACAAGCTTTTGGTCATCACGCATTCCCGTGAGATCTTCTTCGTCCATGAAGTCTTCTGGGCGGGAAGGGCGGTTCTTGTTCGTGGCCCTATCGGACCGAGAGGATATGAATGTTGACGGTGTCCATCCTGTAGTAGAATGCTAGATGACATGGGGCGTATTATTTTCTCTCGGGGGACATACCTTCTTTAGAGCCCACTGTATTAAAGTACCCAGCAGAGAAACCGCCAGTAAAGGCACCATGCAACCTTCTCCGGCCCTTCTCATCCCTCACCTGGAAGATATCTCTAGTTTGGAACAAGACAACGCCTAAAAGAGCTCACCTCTTGCTTCCATAACGGTACGAACTCGCCTGTGTCTTTTGACTTTTCGAGTGGGGGCAGCGGGGTGCCGATCTGTGGTGGTCACGGAGAGTTGGCAAGCTGTGGGGATGAGAGAAAGTTTACGCACAAGGCAGAAGTTCTCGTTTGCCTTTCTGCTGGACGTATCAATTCCTAGGTCACCGAGCTTGCGCTTCAGCCTCGCTGTGCTCATCGTGGTCGCTATTGGATCATCTATCGTCCTAAATAGTAACCCTAATGACTTTCCTTTGCTGATGTCGGAGTTGCTATTGAAGTTAATTCCAGATTCTCTCGGAACCCAGAACCGCCTTCGAATTCAACAAATTGAAGACATCATGATTGTTCTGCACACATCTAGATCTATATGTACCTCTTTCATGTCTTGCATATCGTCGAGGCTGCAATGTCACCGCATCTAGTCGCCCCCACACCATAAGATTTGGACGCTAGGCAGAGAATTTGGAAGGGGACGTGTCACTACCAGATGGCCTTGTTAACTTCCACTTCCCTCCCTGCCAAAATAAGGCGTCTGGGTATGACATTACACATGCATGTACAGCTCAGCCATAATCCTATGTGTTAGGCATGCCGCAAATATGAGTTAATGTGTAGTTCTGCGACATGTACGTCGCTTCATTTCAACTTGAAACTGACGGTATTCATTATATGAACAGTTTATGGAAGTCCCGATCATTCAGAATACATGAAATGGTTCCAGACGTGTCCGCGTAGTAAACACGACTGACGGTTCCCGTTGCTAAAGCCTGTCGATTTCAATTCAGACTGGTTTGGCATACGCGCTTCCTGCGTGGTGGGTGACGTTGGGTGTCTCACATGCATCCTTTTCCTGCAGGCTATAAAGTCTCGATGTTTTCAAAATATTTAGGTTTTCCATCTCATTCTCCTACCACACAGATCCTGGTGATTTGTTGCACGACAGGCTTGCGACAGGCATCGTATTCCTCAGATTTATCTATCATTCTTGTTTCTCTTAACTCTGCGCCGGACCGCATCCTCTCCTTGTACGATTTTTGTCATGCGCTTTACATCTCAGTTTGTTGCTTTCACAAGCATCTGTACGATCATCGCTATCGTGCTTCCACCCCCTGCCGACGCTGCATATATTGCAAGCCATCCCAGTGGCAACCGGGTTGCTACTGCGTATGAGGCTGATAAACACCGCACTATCTTTTCACTTCCGAGGCTGACTACTGGACATGTTCCCCACAAACACTCTGAGGACAAAGGAAAGTCAATCATCGATACTCCTAGCTCGGTAAGTTAGCTTGTCTTTGACTGACGTCTTCTGATACCTACCCATATTGCAGAGGTTCTTCAGGTTTTCCAATTCCGACCCATCGAACCCGCTGGCGGGAAATCTGAATCTTGGCTTTTCTCATGTTCACGGTGACGATGTTCATCCACCTTTCTCGCTGCGTGATGCACCCTCACGTCGTCCTACTCCTCTTTCTCGCCGCTCGTCTGCTCTCGTCCATGGTACAGGTGGAAATAACTATCTAGTCTCCAGGGGAGCAGCCTCCATGTGCTCTTCAAAACGAAGGCTGGGCCGTCGCGATACTTCCTGTCCTGTTTCCGGAATCATTGATATTGTGGTATGGAGCATTTCTTCCCCCACTTCTGTGTTCTTATAATCACACCTCCAGAGCGGAGATCAAGGCCAGCACCTCGCATCTCTTGCCCTCGATTCTTCGACGTATAACTCCACTAATACTACGTCGACCAACTCGACTAGCAGTTACGCTAGTAGTGGTTCCTTCCCTCTCAATGCGTCAAGCACCAACGGGACCCAGTTCTACTTGGTCGACGCTAATGATGGCTCATTTAACGACTCTGGTATTTTTTCGCTGCATTTTTATTTATTTACGAACTGAAATACCTTCATAGCAAACGCGACGAAGCATGTCATGGTTCAAACCGATATCTTCGACTCGCTCTACTGCGCGACTTTTGACCCGAATCCATCTGGGCCTGAACCAATGATAATGGAGATGTGCCGTCCGTCGCAACCCGAAAATGACGTCAAAAACCTGGATTACTCATATGCCAACGGCGTAGCGCCTATCGTCGACTACACTATATTGGCCGCGGATCCACACAAGAGTCAGATATTCGAGTACGATCCCTCTACTGGTGTCATCAAGCCGTTGTGGACGAACAGCGACGGCAGCACTTCCTCGCATGCGATGTTTGTTGAGCGGGATACTACGACTTCTTCCACCACTGGTTCCAACACGATGACATCTACCGGGTCTAGTACCACCAGCTCCACGTCTGCGCCTCAGCCCACCACTTCCTCGTCTACACCGGAAGCACAGAATGTCACTCTTGTGTTCCGACCTTCTAATCTTGTGGCCTCTGCTCCTCCACCTTCTACCGATGCTGCTGACTCGAGCGCGGACAATGTGGTAACGACGACGATTACTACGACGGTTGTCTATACCGCTACTGCAACTCCGTCTTCATATTCATCATCCGCTGCTGGAAGCCCTATGGCCGATATTGCTGCGCTTACCATGACATCTTCATCATCCTCGTCAATGTCAGTAGCATGTAGTTCGACATCGACATCGACTTTGACACCCTCTCCTGCTGTCCACGCTGCTGCAGCAGCTTCAAGTACGGGGTCGTCTTCTTTGCAAGCAACTTCTACGGCCTCCGCTACCATCCAAGCTGCATCGTCATCGATACCGCCCTCTCCCTCTGTCCATGCTGCCATTATCGCCTCAAGTCCAGGGTCATCATCTTCTCAGGCAACCTCCCCGGACTCGGCGACTAGCACCCAAGCTACATCACCACCATCGATACCGCCCTCTCCATCTGTTCACGCTGCTGTCGTCGCTTCAAGCCCGGGGCTGTCGCCATCTCAATCAACCCCCACGGGCTCGTTGAGCACCATTCAAGTAACATCATCATCGATGGGGCCCTCTCCATCTGTCCACGCTGCTATCATCGCTTCAAACCCAGTATCGTCATCTTCTGAAGCAATCTCCATGGGCTCGGCGACTACCAGTCAAGCGGCATCGACTTTGCAGCCCGTGAGGGGCTCACTAGAAATCGAGTTCGTCCCGATTGCAGATCCACCGTCTTCTACGTCCATCACTTCATCTTCCCCGCCATCATCTTCCTCATCTTCCTCACCCACCTCTTCCATCTCTCCCTCCTCGTCATCTGCAACACCCAGCCAGATGAACGCAGCTGCAATCGCTTCAGCAATCGCCAATTCCCATTCTGGCGTTTCGACTGCGAGCACTCCTAACACGAGCAGTTCTTCTGTTAGCACAACAGTTGCGCCGGCAGCCACAAAATAGGTGGGTACCTTATATGGGGAGCTCACTTAGATAAATAATATCTAGACTGTAGTGATATCGATGCAATGGATAGATTGCTGTATGAATTACATTGTCGCTATCCAAGAGAGCAAATACAGTTTGGAACTCGTAAGAATACTTGCATTTGTCTCGTCGTGCAGAAACCTAAGGCTGTAGTTGGGTGGGCTAGCACGATGTGACGTCAGTACGCGTATGAGGAATAATGGGACTGTTTGTGCGAAGCCTTGTTCATCTGCTCTAACCGCAACTCGATCAGAAAGGCCTTTCTTAACGCACAAGCAAGTAAAATCTGAAAACTACTGAATATAATACCAAAGACATCTGCTAAAATATTTGCACGAGGTCTATCTTATGCATTTACGAGGCGGGAACACTTTAAGAGAAGGAATGAGAGCAATGTATTCCGCTGCCTGCTCGTCGAATCTTGGGGTTTCCGTCATTCCACTACCAAAGTGCAGGACCTCCAGAGGACACTTTGACCGTGCTAAAAATGCTTTAAACTCCTCGTGAGGCCACTCAGGCTGCATCCCTTCATTGGCAATAAAATTGCGCAAGTTGGGGAGTGACAGGGCATTAAACATGTAGGGGAGTGATAAGAACGGTTCAAAAGAACGAATGTGCAAGAGTTGAAGCTTCTCGTGCTTACATAGCTTTACCGGTAAGGGGGGTTCAGGGTGTATGTCTATTATGAAAATCTTGACTGAGGAGAGGTTGGGAGCCTGCTGCAGCAATGCGACGAGTACATTTTTTTGACGAACACAGATATTAACATCTGTGAGGTGGGTCCATCTGGAATTCTTGAAGGGATCGAAGTCGGCCGAGTAGAATGATGGTTCATTACCAGTGACTGTGAGACTGCGCAGGGTGAATGAGTGGTTCAAGATAGATCGTGCAACAGTACTCCTCTTCGATTGAGAGTAGTTGATCTGCCCATCTAGGGTAAGCACCTGAAGTGCTGGGAGGTCGTTTAACAGAAGGTCATGTGTGGCAGCGCAGCAAACGATACGAAGAGACGAAATTTGATTCGTGTAATGCTGAAGAAGGCCGATCAAGGGATTTGGAAAACACATGACTTCCAACGACAGGGGAAGTCCTTGCGATCGCTTGAGCCATGTGTCGTAGCAGAAGGATTCTTTCTTCCTGTGCCTGCAGTGGGAGCTCATAAACCTACCAAACAGTCTGCACCATAAACCTGGCGTGCCGACAGCGACTTCCCGCCATCTTCTGCATATCCTTGTCAATAGCATAGGAGATCGTAGTTTTGATGGGGGGAATAATTCATCAAATGGTGGAAGTGTGCGCATGAAAATTTCGGACAAGAGTTCAGCTGGTAAGCAAGAGGCAGCCGGTCTAGGTTCCTTGTTCTAATTACCGTCAATACTACGCTATCAGATATATCAAAATAGACATACGATTGGTTGTGACTGCGTCGGACAATGATTAATTAATGAGACACGGTTACCTACAACTAGACACTCACGATGTTTTGTTTGTTCGCCGGCGCTTTCTGACCCAACTTAGTGAGACGAGCGATGTGGCAAAGAAGTGACGCTATGGATGAATGGTTAACCATTGTTGAAAGTTGATGTTGAACCGCAAATAGGGGTGTATTAAGTTCACAATGAGCGGAATTTGAACTTCTGGTCAGGTACACTGCCATGACGATCACTCGAGCCATGTATTAAGTAGCAGAGAGCGTCCCGCTGCTTCAATGGCAAGCTATTAGGTCATAAAGTGGGGTTTCTAGGCTTGAACAACGTGAGTGATTAATTGCATCAAAATAATTGGATGGTGGCCCGACCTCTATTCTAATGCGTCATCTCAGTGATGATGACCAGACACTGAACCTTGAAGCTTGTGCTCCCATTATACAGAGGGGCCGTCGACTAGCCACTATTGTGCGCATGGAGCACACTCCCGTCATTTGATAGGTTATTGCAACCATCAAAGCTACAATCTCCCATACTGTTGACCTGGATATGCAGACGATAATGGTTCACCATTCATCCATAGCGTCACTTCTTTGCCACATCGCTCGTCTCACTAAGTTGGGTCAGAAAGCGCCGGCGAACAAACAAAACATCGTGAGTGTCTAGTTGTAGGTAACCATGTCCATTCAACCCATGAACTTACACAAGGAACCTGGACCGGCTGCCATTAGCTTACCAGCCGAACTCTTATCCGAAATTTTCATGCACACACTTCCACCATTCTATTTGCGCCCATAAAAGCTACGATCTCCTATGCTGTTGCCCAGGATATGCAGAAGATGGCGGGAAGTTGCTGTGGGAACGCCAGGTTTATGGTGCAGACTGTTTGGTGGGTTTAGGAGCTCCCGCTGCAGGCACAGGAAGAAGGAATCCTTCTGCTATGACACATGGCTCAAGCGATCGCAAGGACTTCCCCTGTCGTTGGAAGTCATGTGTTTTTCAAATCCCTTGATCGGCCTTCTTCAACATTACACGAATCAAATTTCGTCTCTTCGTATCGTTTGCTGCGCCGCCACCCATGAACTTCTGTTAAACGACCTCCCAGCACTTCAGGTGCTTACCATAGATGGGCTGACCAACTACTCTCAATTGGAGAGGAGTACTATTGCACGATCTATCTTGAACCACTCATTCACCCTGCGCAGTCTCAGAGTCAGTAGTGAACCATCATTCTACTCGGCCGACTTCGATCCCTTCAAGAATTTCAGATGGACCCACCTCACAGATGTTGATATCTGTGTTTGCCAAAAAAATGTACTCGTCGTATTGCTGCAGCAGGCTCCCAACCTCTCCTCAGTCAAGATTTTCATAATGGACATGCACCCTGAACCCCCCTTACCGGTAAAGCTATGTACGCACGAGAAGCTTCAACTCTTGCATATTAGTTCTTCTGAATCGCTCGCATCACTCCCCTACATGCTTGATGCCCTGTCACTCCTCAACTTGCGCAATTTTATTGCCAATGAAGGGATACAGCTTGAGTGGCCTCACGAGGAGTTTAAAGCATTTTTAGCACGGTCAAAGTGTCCTCTGGAGGTCCTGCACTTTGGTGCGGGGACCTCAAAATTCGACAAGCAGGCAGCGGAATATATTGCTCTCATTCCTTCTCTTAAAGTGTTTCCGGCTCGTAAATACAAAGTTTACAGACGTCATTGGTGTTATATGTAGTTTTTAGGCACAGACTGTGATAACATGTACTACAGTCAGGTGTTTGTCATCCACGAATTTTACTTGCTTGTGCGTTACGAGAGACCTTTCTGATCGAGTTGCGGTTAGGGCAGATGAACAAGGCTTCCGATTGCAGCTGCGTTCATCTGGCTGGGTGTTGCAGATGACGAGGAGGGAGAGATGGAAGAGGTGGGTGAGGAAGATGAGGAAGATGATGGCAGGGAAGATGAAGTGATGGACGTAGAAGACGGTGGATCTGCAATCGGGACGAACTCGATTTCTAGTGAGCCCCTCACGGGCTGCGAAGTCGATGCCGCTTGACTGGTAGTCGCCGAGCCCATGGAGATTGCTTCAGAAGATGACGATACTGGGTTTGAAGCGATGATAGCAGCGTGGACAGATGGAGAGGGCCCCATCGATGATGATGTTACTTGAATGGTGCTCAACGAGCCCGTGGGGGTTGACTGAGACGGCGACAGCCCCGGGCTTGAAGCGACGATGGCAGCGTGAACAGATGGGGAGGGCGGTATCGATGGTGGTGATGTAGCTTGGGTGCTAGTCGCCGAGTCCGGGGAGGTTGCCTGAGAAGATGATGACCCTAGACTTGAGGCGATAATGGCAGCATGGACAGGGGGAGAGGGTGGTATCGATGACGATGCAGCTTGGATGGTAGCGGAGCCCGTAGAAGTTGCTTGCAAAGAAGACGACCCCGTGCTTGAAGCTGCAGCAGCAGCGTGGACAGCAGGAGAGGGTGTCAAAGTCGATGTCGATGTCGATGTCGAACTGCATGCTACTGACATTGACGAGCATGATGAAGATGTCATGGTAAGCGCAGCAATATCGGCCATAGGGCTTCCAGCAGCGGATGATGAATATGAAGACGGAGTTGCAGTAGCGGTATAGACAACCGTCGTAGTAATCGTCGTCGTTACCACATTATCCGCGCTCGAGTGAGCAGCATCGATAGAAGGTGGAGGAGCAGAGACCACAAGATTATAAGGTCGGAACACAAGAGTGACGTTCTGTGCTTCCAGAATGGGAACTGGCGATTGCAGCTGCGTTCATCTGGCTGGGTGTTGCAGATGACGAGGAGGGAGAGATGGAAGAGGTGGGTAAGGAAGATGAGGAAGATGATAAGATGAAGTGATGGACGCAGAAGACAGCGAATCTGCGATCGGGACGAACTCGATTTCTAGTGAGCCCCTCACGGGCTGCGAAGTCGATGTCACTCTATGCGCATAATAGTGGCTAGTCGACGGCCCCTCGGTATACTTGGAGCACGGTTATTCCAGCTTCAAGGTTCAGTGTCTGGTCATCGTCAAGATTGTGCATTAGAATGGAGGTCGGGCCACCATCCAATTATTTTGATTCAATTAAGTAATTATATTACTGACCACTCACGTTGTTCAAGCCTAGAAACCCCACTTTCTGACCTAATAGCTTGCTATTGGATATTGAACGTCAAGCAGGTGCCTAAAGTGGATTGGGACTGAGTACTGAGTACTGAGTGGTTGGATGGAGCCTGTCTATTTGATCGATACGATGGGCTGACCGTTCGATGTTACCAGCCAATTGATAAGCGGCAAGGGTAAATCCCGGACACGTGATTGACGGAAGCAGTTGCGCGCGTCATCTACTGATTCTGAAGAACAAGAGTCTTATACGCAGATTCAGTCGCCTGCTGAACACCGAGTCCAATAAATATTGGACTAGCCAGGATGGACAAAGGCCATGACCTGACAACCTTCTCAAGAACTATTTCCGCATCTTCTCTTAGAGGGCGATTAACGAAGTTAACCGGTGCACCATTGCGTCCTGTAGCTGCCCGAATTCATGCTAGCATCGAGTGCGTATCAGATAGTTTGTTTATGTCACTGACTGATTGTATTATGGCATTCTATGCCTTTAATTCCGCCTCTTGTGCTATCCAGCTTTGTGCCAACCAAGATACCGCGGAAGAGGAGACTGCAGACTATGGTCGTGGCCGTGTGGTCGGTGTTGTTAGTTACGTCCTGTTTTGCGTTCCTAATGCTCTGGTACGTGCTACGATTCTCCGATATACCGTTTACTCGCTGAGATGAACACACCAAAGCTCCATACCAGCGCTATGGCCGTTCTTGGTCATGTACCTCATCTGGATTTTCTGGATAGACAAGAGCCCAGCATACGGCAACAGACTCGCTCCGTGGTTCCGGTCCCTGAAGATCTGGCAGTATTTTGCAGAATATTACCCCGCATCGTAAGTGTGGTTCTTGGTGTGTTATAGACGCAACCGTTTACGTCACCATCTAGGCTCTTGAAGGTACGGCAGTGATTTGACCTAATTTGCGCCCGGAATATTCAACCAGATGCTCAATACAGGAGTGCGACCTACCCGCCGATCGCCCCTACGTGTTCGGGTATCATCCTCATGGTAGTCTTGTTCCCCTTTAGTCCTAAGCATCACTCATTTTGCGATTTAAACAGGCATAATTGGAATGTAAAATGTTATTCTCTTCTGCATTCTTGCATACTTCTAACCAACCCACCAGGGGCGCGCTTGCAACCTTCGCCACAGAAGGCGAGTGTTTTACTTTCCCCACAACATCAATGTCTCAAATATCTTCTATCAGCCACCGGCTTTTCCAAAGCTTTTCCAGGCATTAAGCCACACTTACTCACGCTCACTAATAACTTCCACATTCCTTTATATCGCGAAGTTATCATGTCTCTTGGGATTAGCAGTGTCTCGCGAGAATCTTGCTCCAACATTCTCTCCAGCGGCCCAGGTCAGGCAATCACTATTGTAGTCGGAGGCGCTGCTGAGAGCTTGAGCGCAAGACCTGGTACGGCAGATCTAACATTGAAGCGCAGGTAAGCCCCGATACCGGACCATCACAAACTGGCGCCTGACAAATGGATTGTAGATTAGGTTTTATCAAGGTCGCGATCCAGCATGGGTGAGTTGATACAAGGCTCGATAGAAAATGTGATCGAAACATTTCTTCAGGGCGGACCTTGTGCCTGTGTTCTCGTTCGGCGAGAATGATGTAAGTGATGCACTTTTTTGCTACTCCGGATCGTCGACAACGTTTATTGGTCAGATATATAATCAAATGCCGAACGAGAAAGGTACCACGATATATGTTCTGCAAAAGAAATTCCAGAGCATGTTTGGGTTTACGCTTCCGCTTTTTCATGGGCGTGGTATGCTGAATTGTGAGTTTCAAACTTACTCGACTGGTGACCTTTCCTTGAATCATCTCCATTGCAGATAACTTGGGTCTGATGCCGTACCGACGACGGATTGTGTCAGTCAGTGAGTGCTATTTCTAACCTGATAGCTTGCCAGGTGTCTCACTTCTGCATAGTCGGCCGACCGATTCATGTTCAACGCTGCGAAAAACCACCATTGGAGGAGATCGAAAGAGTGCAACGGTTGTATATCGAGGAATTGACCAGGTGGGTATTCCATCCCCCCTTCATTGTCCGTGTCGAGCTTAGTTGTGTTCAATACAGGATATGGAACACTTATAAGGACGAATTTGCAAAGACACGCTTGAGGGAGCTCAGTATCGTTGATTAAAGTGGACGGACGTGATAACCGACTAGCTACGGTGAAAAGCAACTGTATTGTTAGATTAAATATAGAGTCCCGAGAACCAGGGGACAGTGCGTTTTGCTGCCAAGGCTGGCCGGTCCGAGGCATTGGGGTAGGGTGAAGGTTTCAATACACCTTAAGGTCCTAATCATGGATCTGCAACAACTGTGAATACTGGGCGGATATATTACAACGAGTACGTCAACACCCCATCAGATTTCTTCGTCATCAAAATCGATCTCTTCCACAGGGAAGTCACCGACTGTGACTTTTGGAGGGCGTACGAACACTCCATAGTTCGGACGACATGTAAAATACTGCACCCCTTTGAGACTAGATATCCAAATGAGTGTCAGCAAATAATACGAGGGTTCAAACTTACGACCCATCATTCTTGCCTATTGGCTCATCATACTCGACACCGACCCAAAGTCCAGCAGCAAACTCAGTCTGACCAAAAAACCGAACTGCACCACGCTTATTCAAGCCCGGTTCTGTTGATTCTACCTCGCAGCGTGATCCGATGGGGATGTTTACCGTAGGTTCAGGAGTAGGTTCTGTTGAAGGGGGCGCAAAGCGCCCTACTTTATGTCTTTGCTTGTAAGCCAACACGGAGTCTTTGAAATGAAGGGAATTAGAACTAGTAGTGGATAATAAGGAATGACTGATTGATCACCAGTTCGTTGTGCGTATGCGTCGTCGCTGAGCTCGAACTTCTCTACTTGCGATACATCGGAGAGTTGACCCGTAAACGACGTCGAAGGGTTCGTATCCACGACCTACAACAAACGACGCCAACATATGCATGAACGACTGCTTTGTGAAAATTCGAACAGAAAATACCTTCATCGTCTGGAAATCCCGAACACCGTAGTACCCAAGCGGCTTAGCATCATCATCCAGCTGCGCGACGACCTGAGAATCGTCATCGCCATTGTGCAACGATATTTTCTGATTCTGAACGGGGATGCCTGTGATGAGCTCTAGTTTCGCCTAGATATTGGGTGGTGCACGAATCACGATGATATGCGGGGTTGTCTTTAGTGTCCTGCAAGATGTGTTATGGTAGACTACGCAACCTTGAGCTGCTCGATCGTCACGTGGAGGTCGAAACGACGCTCAGAACGGGTGTCTGGGGATATGACGAATAATTTGACGATGGATGTCATTTTGGATCAAGGAATATTGCAATTGTTACATCTCCCGGCGTAGTAGACAATTCAAAGTTCTTAAGGCACGTGATCATTCCACCACTCAAGCGAGTCGGGGAACTTTGTCCCTCATTTTTTTTGTCCGTTTCTTTCCAGTGAGAGCTCAATTCAATATTCGGTTCGCGTTCACTTGGGTTCAATTACGACACTAATTACCGACGCTTACAACTCCTCATTTTCAACCGGACGACGGTGCCTTTCGAAAATCACGCGTTATCAGTTCCCATCGTTCAACGCGTCACTCAAAGTTCTGGAGAACGTTCAAACTTCAAATCAACATTCAACGTTCAAAGTCGCAACGGTGATTGGTTGATCAATATTCTCCTTGCACAGTGATGAAAACAAGATTTCAATTCTATATTCTGTTCTGACCAGTACATCACTACATTGGCTGTGTCCAGGCATAAGGAAGGCCGTCTCGAGGGGCTTTTCACTCCAGATCATCAAGATTTTCACGAGGAAATCAATGAACGGCTTACCCGCTTTTTCCGTGAGACAGCCACGGGCCTTTGTACTCTCTCACTGATTGTATCCATGTCCGGTGGTCCCTACGGCCTGTGTCGGACTCGGAAGTGCAACTAATTCTTTAATATATCATCGAGTGGGCCTTATCGGGACCTTTGTAATGAACATCAGTGAGTGTGTTTCGTTTTCGATCTTCTTAACATGCCCGTGCTCTGGCAGTGTTGGTCGTGCAACTTTTGACCGCTTAGCGCAAATCTTAGAACAGAATACGATCTTTGAATCAATGGGGAGGAAACCGCAGCGACCTGTACGCTATCAGCTCGTGTCTCTTCCCTCGTTATGGGACTCGTGTCGGCGACTCCCTGCGAGCCGCCCATAAGCTTGGGACTGGTTTCAGAACTGTGGAGTGTGCAGGCTCCACTACCCGGTCCTCGGTTAGTAACTGCCTACTGGAGCAGAATATTGTGCATGCCCGTATGACATCACATATCCATATGATAACTGTTGTTGATCAGACACATCCAGCCTTCTTAGGGTCGGGACTAATTTACGGAGGCGCACTGAAAAAATTTAATTTAATTGGTATACCCAGTTCTCCCAAGTGAACACGAACTTAGAATTGAGCAGCCCTATATATGTAGGGCATGGGGATGTCCCCTCTCATTGGAACCCACGTGCTCAAATTAAAATGAGGTGACCAACATACGATTTCCAATGCACTCGCACTCCCTAATTTATCGCACGGTCAGTCGTGTGTTCATGCATATGGGCACTTTCCGAAAACCCTTGACATGGTGCGAAATTGGCTCATTTCATTCTGGTCGATTTGCTAACCGCATGGTCGCGCGTCGGATCGCATCGAATGTAGTGCCGATATATATATTGCACTCCCATGAACCAATGGACTCCGGACACCAAATAAAAGTACAATACCGAGAATGCAAGTAATACATAGAGTCAAAGGGGGTATCTTCAGGTGAAGTCGTGCCAGTTCAGCATCCCATCTCGACACCATTATATGGCCCATCGTGGTCAGACTCGTCACCTGCACGGCCTATCAGCAACACAATCAATCAGTACTGGTATCAAATACGTACCATCCCAGATCTCGGAGACATCACCAACAATGCACTGAGTGCTCAGGTTATCTTGACCTAATGCCCAATTATTCAGCATTCCTTCATCAGACCATATGATACATGAACTCACCGGGGCAAGAAGCCCATTCACCGGAATCCTCGATATGTACCTCGCCTGCAGGATGCACAAAGCCTAAGAACATACCGGGGCAGATAGGTATTGGGTCTTCTTCATTATTGATGTGCGTGAGATGGAGATTTGCGTCGACATAGTCAGCAAATGCTTGATTCCCAACCTGTTTGGAGAGAATTATATATATTAGCTGAGCGGCGATGAGACCCGGGGGTATCGTACACGAGGAAGGCCATAACCAATGGTGGTGAATGTCGTTCCCGCAGGAAGCCAGAGGGGAAGATATACAGAATCAAGTAGTGTGATCGCAGCGCCTGTGAATATTTAATAAATATAAGGCCAAATCCAGCACGAGAAATACAGCATACCAAGAGAGTGACCGACCATAGTGACCGACGTGGTGTCGTAGGTGGACATGGCGGATTCGACGGCGGCAAGGACATCAGTGGCAGTACTTTGTGGAATAACAAGCTCAGTGTCAATACAGCCCATCATGCAGAATTATGTACACACCTGGCCTGAGCGTCTTGGAAGCCGTTGTGAACTTCAATATCTGAGCTGATACCCGGAAACAATGTCGAATCTAGGGCGGTCAAAAAGAAGTCGGCATCCGTGATGAGAGGCAGACTGGCGAGCGTACATCAGTACAGACTTTCAGGGAGCTAGAAGACGTGGCTCACATTTCTGAGGGGTTAGTGCCCTGGTGAGAGACGATCACCGTATCCAAATTTGGGTCATATCCGACGAACCCTATTTGGTTCGGCCATCGAGATCACATCTCAACAGAACGCTTAACTCAATAATGCTCACAGTACTGAACCGAGTCACCGTTACCTCCCGACGCAACCGGTTTGAATCCCGGATTAGCATCACAGTTGGCTGTTCGAAGATCATTCATCAGAGTCATCAGAATGCAACACGTTCCAGTGGGTGCTTGTGATCACTCACTGCCACAATCCCATGCGAGCGTCTGCGTGTTTGTGCAGTACCCTGCGCTAGCGTAATAGGTATACGGAGTGAATTGGTCGATCTGAGACGTCGCCAGAGCAGTAATACTCTGTCGCGTGCTGAGAGATGGAAATGCCTGGACAGCGGTGGCAAACAGGATGACAGCGGCAATGGACGCCATAGCAGCTTTGCCTCGACTAGAACAGGTTGACCTGGTGTTGGAATACTAGCACTAGTAGCACGCCTCGTGTTTATATACATACTAGTAGTATACCATCCAGAAATAGAGTCCCGTAAGCACAAGGCTCCCGTAGTAAATCGGGGTGTTTTGCTTTCTTGAACGTTTGGACGGCATAGTAACTACCTTGTGATGCGACCACGCGTGTTGAAACGCATATGACCTCAATGTCATGGATCCGTGATATTCTGATGTAGATGCACCGACGATCTAAACAGGTCGTCACAGGTAGCCCGAAGCCAACGAATTGCTGCTCACCTGGCACTCCCCGTGATCATGATGCATATGGCTCACCACAGCTTAGCATCTGAAGAGTACAGAAAACAACAAGATCGTGGAAAAGTACTGCCTCGAGCATGAGTTTGCAGATGTTCAGCCCCTTCAAACGAGCTGTGCATCACCGAACAGGAATAGATCCGAAGCAATGTGCGTACTGAAATAGGAAGGTCGCGTATATAGACCCAGTAGGTCGAAGAGGCGATCACATGGCGTCCAATCAAAAAGTGTGATGTGGTTCGCGAAAAATACAATAAAAACAGCTGCCAGCATGAGGATGAGTAATTAATTACACACGTGCATATATGTGCATACGCTAAAACCTGAACCAAATAAGAGCCTGAGTCCGCAATAGATACTGCTCAAATTAGGGGACATATTCGAAATAAATACGTTCACGTATCTGTTCATCGAACGTGTCCCAGGTGTAAGGAACAGTTACACGCGTGCACATGTACATGCGCTAAAGAACAGGCGCTCGTCACTGGTGGCCACAGTCAGAACATAGTTGCTTACTG
This sequence comes from Suillus discolor, assembly GCF_016758755.1. NCBI lineage: Eukaryota > Fungi > Basidiomycota > Agaricomycetes > Boletales > Suillaceae > Suillus > Suillus discolor. The sequence goes on from NW_024541378.1 coordinate 41,459, forward strand.
TCACGTATTACATACCTTTACTTCATAGATACTCCGCAATCTTTATTTATTACACAAAAAATTTCTTCAAGCAAGATACAGCTCCTCGAGAAAGAAGGCCTTCCTTCTTGGTCCCACAGGAGGGTGCTCCTGGGCGCGAACTTTGGAGAATGCAGGTAAAAGCTTTTCCGCTTCTTTCCACTTCTCTTCATGCTCCTTCGCAGCAGGTATAGGTCTCCGCCTGCCCCCCAAACGATTAAACGCGTCAACTGATAATAAACGTGGGAAAACGTTCGATAGAAACGCAGCAACTGCGAGCGGATCACCGACTCTCGAGTCTCCTACGTTTAGACTCGTGACTTTGGGCCTTCGAACGCCACCCCCAGGCCTCTGAGATGTGATATCTGTAGTTATAGCGTTCATAACGAGGCCGATACTTTCTAGCTGAGGACACTGTCGCACTAAAGACAGAAGACCTTTCAGGGTGACTCACATCACTATGTTGCCTCCAACCCCAGTGGGTTCCCAGCGTAATACTTTGCATACTGGGCCAACAAATTGCCAGCTGCGTTACGTGGAGGTCGAAGCGACGCTCAGAACGGGTGTCTGGGAATACGACGAATAATTTGACGATGGATCATGGATGTCATTTTGGATCAACATCTCCCGGCGCCGGCCGGCGTAGTAGACAATTCAAGGGCCGATCTTAAGGCACGTGATCATACTACTGTAGAGATACGATACTAGGTTCGTCACAGGTCACAGCCCTTAACGAATCGAATCTATTTGGTGTGACTGTCACATGAATTTTTGGTGGGACGAAGCTAATTTGTGACATATGGGAAAAAAAACATAGGTTATGCGCTAATGGGACCAGAAATCATCATACATCGAATTTGCGATGCGTCTACGCTTTCCACGCCTGTAATCAACCTTCGGAACACTATTCGAGCCACTCTCCACATCTTTGGCAGTAATGTCACCCACATCATAGACTTCGGAGTGGTTTGAACACAGAAGTCCGCCATCTGCATCGATACGGCAGTCAGAACGGACGTGTTCACCCCCGGAAGCCATATGATCAAGGAGTGCATCCATTGGCACGTCACTGGCATCGAGGTCATGCTTGCTAGCATCGTCGAAGGGGGATTCGGCTCCGGTAGTATCAGTGGCCTCGTTCTCTGACTCGGAGTTTGTTGCCTGGTCAACGCTGACAGTCTTGTACTGAGCAGTAGCAATCCTCGTCCATCCAGCTGGATCATTCTTCTGAACATCACGTAAATATTGCAACGCCTCTCGACTTGCGAGGCTCGCGAATGAGAGATTGAAATTCTCCCCGGCCTTACACTGGCAGGCTTTAAGACCACAGAGTCTCCAATTCCACTCGTTACCAGTCAGCGCTATGCGAGGCGAATCCATGACAGACTGAAGCAAGTTGCTTGAATCACGAAGCAGCATGTCAGATGGTTGCAAACGGCGTTGCGAGCGGCGAAGCACTACGATCCGCAGGCGAATCTATTTGGGTAAGGTCACAGGTCACCTGGACATTCGAACCTGTAAGACTAAGCGTGACATCGTCACGGGCTGCACGTGACGAACCTAGTGTCGTATCTCTACAGTAGTAGTAAGTACCTACTGAAGTCCTACCGTGACCTACCGCACAATTTTAATCCTCACTTAGTCCTTCATCATGCCCAGATACTGCAGGACAGCTACCTTCGTGCTCCTGTCATTGATACTTGAGTCTGGTACCATCCATTCCATTCAGATATGGAAACATTGACAGGTAAGTTTCGCAACAACAGTACTGAACATTCAACATACTATTCGGCCGTCAGATTTCTGGAGATGTCGAGGAGTCTAATTCAAAGGTATGTGTAGGTACTACTACGTATTAGTAAGTGTGCTTTATTTATTAGTACTGATCATGAAGCTAATCGTAAGACCTAGACTCCGACTCCGGAACCCTGACGTAGAAGCTTGCCGTCCACCGTCTGGTACTGGTACACTCATTCATCGTCCCACGGCCGGCACTGGTTCACTGTCCTGTGCTAGTCCACCATCCCAGTGATCCCACCCATGACCCTGATTCGTCTCATTCCTCCTTGTACTCATCATTTTTATCGTCCGGCGCTGGTTCACCATCCCAAGCTCATAGGTTCGTGCCATATTGATGCATCAAATACTGTAACTTACTGGCTGTAGCGCTCCATCGATGCATCATTGCTGCAATTGTAGCACCCTTTGCTTTTCATGCTAATGCATCCCCTTCGCTTGTTGACATCGACATCCTTTCCGTCTCATCCTACCCGCCGCTCGCTTTCTTGCGCCCTCCCGCCGTCTGGTGCCCTCCTGCCATTCCACGTGACCAACATAACTGTTGTTCAAACGACATAAAGCGCACTATCCTCGTTCATCTCGTTTGGTACTGCTCCCCGCATATCCCAAATCCCTGACAGCTTGCTCGTTCCCTCCGGTTCTCCACATAGTAATGTCTTCGAGTGAACGCGATGGTTTCATTGGATCAGGTCACCTTGCTCCGCAAGCCGAGCTCTTCGATCGGTAGAGGAAAGCGGCGTCAGCAGCTGCTCAAGCGCTCGCATATACAGCTCGGTTCCGGCACAATCGAACACACCTGTTCCGAGCTGCAACGACGCGGATGGTGCTCTCTTTCTCCTCCTTTGTCATATCCAAGCAATTCAGCTTCAGGTCGCGAGGGAGATGTCAAATAACTGCTAGGCTAAGTCTTGTGAGGATCTAATATTACTTATTAATGATTGAAAGCTGAATACATAAGAATGAAGTATTTGCTCCAGTACCATTGGTAATTGCTAGAACGTTCGTCGCCTGGACCCTCACCGTCTCGTCATGAATGAACCGACATTAGTTGAAACTTGAAACTAGTACCAGTCGGCAGAGGCCACTTCAACGGTCATCAGTTTTGGCAAGCCTCAATATCGACATACTTGCGTATTCGTGGAGTGTTCCTTCTCCTCTCGCCACTATCATGTGGTCTTGCCGCCAACACCCCTCGAGTCACTGCTCACCATGTGATGTGCCACAAACCACATCGCTTGCATGACCCTTTGCGAGTTCGCATACACCACATTCCGCTTAAATCCAGAGAACGAGGTTCTTAGACACCAAGAGCTGGGCGTTAGGGAAGTTGCCGATAAGAACGCAGCCTCGTCCCATTGAAAAGAAAGATGAACTACTACTATTTCCAGCGACGACGCGAGAACGATTTGGCTTTCCCAATATTGGAGTGCGTCCCTCTTTTTGTCCGTTGCCTTCCCGTGAGAGCTCAATTCATTCGGTTCGCGTTCAACACTTAGGTTCGATTACGACACTGATTACCGACGCTTACAACTCCTCTTTTCAAACCGGACGGCGGTGCCTTTCGAAAATCATGAGTTATCAATTTCCATCGTTCAACCACTAAAGGTTCCGGAGAACGTTCAAATCAACATTCAAAGTTCAACGGTGATTGGTTGATCAATATTTCCCTTGCACAGCATAGCTAGTGATAAAAGCACTATTTTTAATTTTATATTCTGTTCTGACCAGTACATTACTACATTGGCTGTGTCCGGGCATAAGGAAGGCCGTCTCGAGGGGCCTTTCACTCCAGATCATCAAGATTTTGACGAGGAAATCAATGAACGGCTCACCTGCTTTTTCCGTGAGACAGCCACGGGCCTTCGTGCTCTCCCGAATGAGGACAATAGCAAACGTTAGGTTGATCCAGTACTATTCAGGTGACCGCACAATCAGTCGTGTGCTGTTCATGCATATGCGCAGGCCTTGACATGGCGCATAATTGACTCATTTCATTTTGGTCGATTTGCTAATCGCATGGCCGCGCATCGGATCGCATCGAGTACAGTGCCGATATATAAATTGCACTCCAATGAACCAATGGACTCCGGACACCAAATAAAAGTACAATACCGAGAATGCAAGTAATGCATAAAGTCAAAGGAAGTATCTTCAGGTGAAGTCGTGCCAGTTCAGCATCCCATCTCGACACCATTATATGGCCCATCGTGGTCAGACTCGTGACCTGTACGGCCTATCAGCAACACAAACAATCAGTACTACTATCAAATACGTACCGTCCCAGATCTCGGGAACATCACCAACAATGCACTGAGTGCTCGAGTTGTCTTGCCCTGATGACCAATTATTTAGCACTCCGTTATCAGACCATATGATGCATGAACTCACCGGGGCAAGAAGCCCATTCACCGGAGTCCTTGATGTGCACCTCGCCTGCAGGATGCACAAAGCCTAAGAGCATACCGGGGCAGATGGGTATTGGGTCCTCTTCATTATTGATGTGCGTGAGATGAAGATTTGCGTCGACATAATTGGCAAATGCTTGATTCCCAACCTATTTGAGAAGAATTATATATATTAGCTGAGCGGTAATGAGACCCCGGGGGTATCGTACACGAGGAAGGCCATAACCAATGGTGCGGAAAGTCGTTCCCGCAGGAAGCCAGAGGGGAAGATATACAGAATCAAGTAGGGTGATCGCAGCGCCTGTGAATATTTAATAAATACAAGGCCAAATACAGCACGAGAATACAGCATACCAAGAGAGTGACCGACCATAGTAACCGACGTGGTGCGGTAGGTGGACATGGCGGATTCAACGGCGGCAAGGACATCAGTGGCAGTACTTTGTGGAATCACGAACTCAGTGCTAGTACAGCCAATGATGCAGATCTATGTACACACCTGGCTTGAGCGCCTTTGAAGCCACTGTGAACTTTAATATCTGAGTTGATACCCGGAAATAATGTCGAATCTAGGGCGGTCAAAAAGAAGTCGCCATCCGTGATGAGAGGCAGACTGGCGAGCGTACATCAGTACAGACAGACTTTCAGGGAGCTGAAAAAGGTGGCTCACATTTTTGAGGGGTTAGTGCCCTGGTGAGAGACGATCACCGTATCCAAATTTGGGTCATATCCGACGAACCCTGTTTGTTTCGGTCATCGAAATAACATCTCAACAAAACGCTTAGCTCAATGATACTCACAGTACTGAACCGAGTCACCGTTACCACCGGAGGCAACCGGTTTGAATCCCGGATTAGCATCGCAGTTGGCTGTTCGAAGATCATTCGTCAGCCATCAGAGAACAACAACACGTCCAAGTAGGTGCCTGTGATCACTCACTGCCACAATCCCATGCGAGCGTCTGCTTGTTTGTGCAGTACCCTGCGCTAGCGTAATAGGTATACGAAGTGAATTGGTCGATCTGAGACGTCGCCAGAGCAGTAATACCCTGTCGCGCGCCGAGAGACGGAAATGCCTGGACAGCGGTGGCAAACAGGATGACAGCGACAATGAACGCCATAACAGCTTTGCCTCAACTAGAACAGGTTGACCTGGTGTTGGAATACTAGCACAAGCAGCACGACTGCCTCCTGTTTATATACTAGTATGCCATCCAGAAATAGAGTCCCGTAAGCACAAGGTTCCGATACTATGTAAATCGGGCTGTTTTTGCTTTCTTGAACGTTTGGACGGCATAGTAACTACCTTGTGATGCGATCACGCGTGTTGAAATGCATATGACCTCAATATCATGGATCCGTGATATTCTGATGTAGATGCACCGACGATCTAAACAGGTCGTCACAGGTAGCCCGAAGCCAATGAATTGCTGCTTACCTAGCACTCCGCGTGATCATGATGGATATGGCTTACCACAGCTTAGCATCTGAAGAGTACAGACAACAAGAAGATCGTGGAAAAGTACTGCCTCGGGCATGAGTTTCCAGATGTGTAGCCCCTTCAAACGAACTGTGTATTACCGAACAGGAATAAATCCGAAGCAATGTGCGTACTGAAATAGGAAGGTCGCGTATATAGACCCAGTAGGTCGAAGAGGCGATCACATGGTGTCCAATTAAAAAGTGTGATGTGGTTCGCGTAAAATACAATAAAAACAGCTGCCAGCATGATGAGTAATTAATTACACACGTGCATATACAGTTGAATGTATACGCCCTTACTAGTGCATAATTTCAATACTGTATCAAGGTTCCGATGGTCCCACTGTGGGACAGTGAGAAAATGCAAGTATAATGTATTGACCCTGCATGCCTATTCAATACGATATCAGATAGTATTTTTAGTGGTGGACCATTGTCAGTACCAGCTATTGTATAGGTGTGAGGAGGATCCCGACACTATACATCATGAGACAGTCAACTGTATGTGCATACGCTAACACTGCCTGAACCAAATAAGAGCCAGAGTCCGCATTACGCAATAGATGCTGCTCAGGTTGGGGGACATATTCGAAATAAATACATTCACGTATCTGTCCATCGAACGTGTCCCAGCCTCCAGGTGTACGGAACAGTTACACGCGTGCATATATGTACATGCGCTAAAGAACAAGATGCGAGTGTGAAAGGAATATCTCCCAGTCTGTAGAGGACATCTCTCTTTCAAGGACCTGCGGGCAATACTCAGATGACGCCCAGCAAGGTCAGTGAACTTTGGAGGCGCTCACCAAAGTTGGGAGATCATCCTGTATTTTTCCTTTACTCTTGACAATCTTGACACAAGGGATACATCTGATTAAAGGGACTAGAGTTCCCAGGTGTGCCCAGAGGACTTTCATCGCAGGCTCCCGAAATGCGCGGCATGTGCGACAGAGGGCGGCCAAAGTCCTAGCTGCCTCCTCTTCGTCGCGCTCGTTGACCTCTGCAAATATGTTTACAAGGATCTCTGAAACCAGTAGACAAGCATTGAAGTTGATGGGACCATCATACATCACTGTTGTCGGATAGAATCTACGTCCGAAGTTCGAACACTACTCCGAGTCATAGAGTGCGTATGTTTGTGTTGATTAGTCATCAATTCATTTCTCTTTGTTGACTCTACTAGGCCAAGCATCCGGCGGAGAGCCGCCACCAGTAGCGGTAAGTCTTTGAAATCTTCATGCGCATTGTAAGGGAGGCTCGAATGACTACAACATCATGATACTAGAATATATACTTCACGTGCCAGAGAGGCGAAAATACCAGTCACATGATCATAATACGGTGGAAGTGGAGCTGTCATCGGCTTTGCAGCTTGTAACGCAACTCCCATCATCGATCATTGATTTATTAAGATCAGAGTAAGCAGCTAAGCCAACTTACAAGTAATATTAATCTGCTTCCAACACTCCGAGCCTTCCGCACAGCCTATAAAAGAAACCGTTCTTCCAGCCCGAATCGAACACTCTCCGAAACCCTTGTTGGGTTCTAAGCCAAATCTCTCAGCCTGCAGGCCCAAACCGTTCAATATCGAAGCTGATGGATGTTTAACGCAAAAAAACATCACGGTAAGGAAAAATTGCAATGATCCCATTTATTAGTGACATGTCGTTATAGGTACTAAAACCCTTAGGCTGGGGTAGTCGAAATTTAAGCACTGCAACGAGAGCTGCGTGTCTTGCTTGGATTCGATGATAAAAATCATGACCCGGGGACCTGGAGATGAGCGCACTCTGTTTAATGCCAGACGTATGTAAAGAATGTTGATTTCCCTGGGACTGGCATCTGATCGTTGAACGAGGTTTAAATTGCTCTGATTCACTCATATCGCTGGGACATGCCGCCTCAGTCCTTTCCACTGATCAGATTCAGAAGGTTCCACTTCAGCTCCCTGGAAAATTTCAATCGTCAACGTTAAAAGTCAGCGCACGCTCTACGTGTGACATCCTTGAATTTACTAGCATGACAGAGGCGTCAGGTTCGTCCAACCTCAGCACCGAGCATTAGGACGCAAACTCTCGTCTAACCTTAAGCTCTAAGGCCAGGTTCCATATGTGTATGTAAAAAGGTGACAAACGTAACATCATTGCTCCATGGACTGCGTCACTTGCAAGCTATCACAGGTCTAGTGATGTTTCACTCCTACTCTCAGTCTCTAGAGTACTCATTCGATTCCGAACTTACTGCTTCTTGTCTCCTCAAGTTGACAAGCAGAGGGCGCGGGAATCTTGCTCTAACATTCTCTCCAGCGGCCCAGGTCAGGCAATCACTATTGTAGTCGGAGGCGCTGCTGAGAGCTGGAGCGCAAGACCTGGTACGGCATTACATGGAGGTCGAAGCGACGCTCGGAACGGGTGTCTGGGGATAAGACGAATAATTTGACGATGCACGTCGTTTCGGATCAAAGAACGATGTTTGGCTGGTGCAATTGTTACCAAGAATTGCCATAAATAATGTGTCATCCGCACATGACATCATAAGTTGCAACATCGTCATCGCTTGTGACCTACCTACTTAAGTCCTACCTACCGCAATTTTAATCCTCACTTAATCCTTCATCATGCCCAGGACGGCTACTTTCGGCAAGAGCCCAATAGTGCTCCTGTCATTGATACTTGAGTCTGCTACCATCAGTCCTACCTACCGCAATTTTAATCCTCACTTAATCCTTCATCATGCCCAGGACGGTTACCTTCGTCAAGAGCCTAATAGTGCTCCTGTCATTGATACTTGAGTCTGCTACCATCTATTGCATCCATCCAAATATGGAAACTTCGACGGGTAAGTTCCGCGACAACGGCACTGAACGTTGAACATTCAACATACTATGTATTAATTCCATCATAGTTGCGCTCGCAATCTTGCACTCATCATTTTCATCGTCCGGAGCTGGTTCACCATCCCAAGCTCATAGGTTCGTGCCATATTGATGCATCACACACTGTAACTTACTAACTGTAGCGCTCCATCGATGCATCATTGTTGCAATTGTAGCACCCTTTACTTTTCATGCTAATGCATCCCCTTCGCTTGTTGACATCGACATCCTTTCCGTCTCATCCCACCCGCCGCTCGCTTTCTTGCGCCCTCCCGCCGTCTGGTGCCCTCCTGCCATTCCACGTGACCAAAACTGTTGTTCAAACGACATGAAGCGGCACAGCCACGGACCTTTCAAGGCATTATCCTTGTCCATTTCGTTTGGTACTGCTCCCCACATATCGCAAATCCCTGACAGCTTTCTCGTTCCCTCCGGTTCTCCACATAGTAATGTCTTCGAGTGAATGCGATGGTTTCATTGGATCCGGTCACCCTGCTTCGCAAGCCGAGCTCTATTCAATCGGTAGAGGAAAGCCGTGTCAGCAGCTGCTCAAGCGCTCACATATACAGCTCGGTTCCGGCACAATTAAACACACCTGTTCCGAGTTGCAACGACACGGATGGTGCTCTCTTTCTCCTCCTTTGTCATATCCAAGCAATTCAGCTTCAGGTCGCGACGGAAGTGTCAAATAACTGCTAGGCTAAATCTTGTGAGGACCTTATGTTACCTATTAATGGTTGAAAGCTGAAGTATTTGTTCCAGTACCATCGGTAACTGCTAGAACGTTCGTCGCCTGGACCCTCGCCGTCTCGTCATGAATGAACCGAATATCAATATTAGTTGAAACTTGAAACTAGTACCAGTCAGCAGAGGCCACTTCAACGGTCATCAGTTTTGGCAAGCCTCAATATCGACATACTTACTCGTGTATTCGTGGAGTGTTCCTTCTCTTCTCGCCACCATCATGTGGTCTTGCCGCCAACACCCCTCGAGTTACTGCTCACCATGTGATATGCCACAAACGACATCGCTTGCATGACCCTTTGTGAGTTCGCATACACCACATTCCGCTTAAATCCAGAGAACGAGGTTCTTAGACACCAAGAGCTGGGCGTTAGGGAAGTTGCCGATAAGAGCGCAGCCTCGTATTCCTATCAAGACCAGCGGCATCGCAGAGAACAATGCACCCATTGAAAAGAAAGATGGACTACCACTATTAGCGATATTTCCAGCGACGATGCGAGAACGATTTGGCTTTCCCGATATTGGAGTGCGGCGCCCAGAGTTTCAACAGCTTTTAATCGACACGGCCCAAAAGCATGGCGTCGAGATCAAGTGGGGCCATCAAGCCATTGAATTTGAGCAAAGCAAAGATGCAGTGGAAGTCACGTTCGCGAATGGTACCAAGAGGTACTAATGCACGCGTGAATCAGTCCCCTTCTCAGTGTCAGGGATAGCAGAAGATTTGATTAAGATACTTAGCATCTACACAAGTTCGAGGATTCTGTTTCATGTAGTAGGAGCTGTCACTTCTCGATGCTTAAATTGATTGCGGGTCCTCTGAGCATTGAGCTGGAGGGCCCCGCTTGCCCTAAACTCATTCTACGAGCGCCCGTCACCAGTGCAAGTTGATTCAAAGTTCAAAAAGGAAAGGTCCGATCTCAAGGCACGTGATCATAAACAGCACTCAAGCGATCCATTTTTCTTGTCCGTTTCTTTCCCACCCTTGGCACCACTTGGAAAAGGTACCGAGAGCCTGTCAGGGTGGGTTTCGTTGTAGGTAGTAATCTGCCTGAAAGCCTACCTCCACAGGGAGGCCTCCCCTCAGATCCTGTTTAGGACCGTAGTGCATTTCGTAGAACCTCCAGCGAGGAGGAGCCCAGAGGTCTGCGAGAGTCGAATGGAGGGTCTCTGCGAGGGTTGCAAGGCTCAGGGGGCTCACAGACATGGACATTACTGATACATACTCTGCAACATACCATTGTAATTCTGTGTCGTCCTCGATGATGCCTCCTTCGAGCGTTGCCTTGTTGCATGCAATCTCCAGGAGGATGGGGGAACTGGTACCTTGACGAAAACATGGAGTTTTCGTTGACGAGGTGGCACGGGAGGAGAGTTCGAGTGTCCCTGTAACTACAATCACTTGACTCAAGCAGCTTTTTTCTTGAACAATTTATTTTTATCCTGATCGCCTTGCGAACTTCTGAAGTATGTTTGTTCAACCAGACACTTCTGATTTATCAGAATAGGAAATACAAATGTAAACTATCATCGAAGGCAGTTAAGTACTACCGATCAAAGCAAGCACGAGTGAGATGCAGAAACATCGAGCACACAGGATCAAAAGTAAGGATGGCACCAGGAATGTGAATAGATACATGCGTTAATATCTTTAGGCAAGAAGCAAGATGACAAAGATGCGCAAGACGAATTATGGTGCTGTTGATGTACTCACAATCAATATGGAGCCCCACTCATGTAGCCGTCTTCAGAAGGAGCTGGAGATGACGAGTAGGGTAAGTTAAGAGCATTGTCAGCGTAGATTGGGTAATGAGACTCTTGACGAGAGACAGCATCTTGGGGGTACATGGGCCGAGTATCATTGCGATAGCTCCTCGAGTCCTGGTAAGAGGCTTCTGAGGCTCCAGATGGTCCACTGCCTTCACGGTACCCTCCAGCTCTGCCTTCACGAGCTTCAGGCTGAGCCGCATAGGGTGTGGGATGATGTGTGTACATCATGTCTTGACGATATTGCGGCTGGTTGTTGCTGACACGTTGATAGTCTATCTGCTCGCGATGCTGACCAGGCTGGTTGCCGTGTTGATAATAGTTTATCGGCTCGATGTGGCGCTGATCAGCCTGAGGATAATGACGATTTTGTGAGACTTGGAACTGAGACACAGCATGAACATGTGACGTTGCATCCATGGAGTCACTTGATGATGGTGGTAGCACGAGGGCCCATTCTTGGATGCCACGTGGGCCCGGGAGGCGGGCTTGGACAGGTCTCAACATCGGCTGCATGGCAAGGTCAGAACCCCCGTTGGTGTCAGAACTTCCATTGGTGTCAGAACTCCCGTTGACGCCAGAACCTCCATCATTGGTGGCATTTGTTCCTCGCATACCCTCGATGTATACAGCAGCTTGACGGGCAGCTTCCTCAGAACCTGGAACAATCTTCTTCGGCTTGGGGCGCTCTAAATAAGAGTCATCAGCCAAAGTCCAGCATGTAAGTCATCATTCGGACTCACCACATTGAATTGGTGCCTTCAAAGGCTGCTCTGGGCCATCACAAAGGCGTAACGGCTCAATTTCTGAAAGAGATATTGATCAGTACAACAGGATGACATATGAAAGCCTTGCTTACCAGGCATTTTCTCCTGCCCCAAGTCTGATTCCACTGTGACTGAGCGATAACGCACCTTCTTTGCAGTCTTCTGCCCTTTGCCAGTGCCCTGGTGAGTCGCTTTGCCCTTTCCCTTGACCTCTTTTCTCTCATCGCATGACGGTTCAATGACTTCAACATCGCTTGATAGGACACGTCGTTTCTGTGAGCGAGAGCCTCTAGATGCCTTGACCTTGCGTTTACGAGAGGTGGCGACTTCATCATCATACTCCGAGTCGTCACCCTCAACAGGGTCTTGGTCCTCCTTCAACTCATCCTCGGCGTCTGACTCCAAGCTGGCCTGTGCGCTGGACATGTCGATGGGAGTGACCTCGCGTGCTGCTGGTATGGATGTCTTCTTTCTGGTTGCCTTCAGTGGACATGGAGGAGGACACTTACGGAGCTCAACAATCGGGACGAGCTTCTGCTTGCAAGGGATTGTCTGTGGTTGTGGAGACTGGTCATTCACGAGAACGGGGGATGCATGACGATGGGAAGCTGCTTCCTTGCGTGTCGGGGGCTTCTGGACCTTTGTGCCCGCTGCACTTGGTCCAAGATGGGCCAATCCCTCACGATCGATGGTGCCATCTACAAGCATGCGACGACCGCGTGCATGCATGGACTCTTCAGGAGGAGCCTCGCCGAATATAATAGGAGATGTTTTGTCTATAAAATGATTAGTTAGCCATATGAGAATTGAATTGATTCGCACGTACTCAAGTCTCCCATCTTTTGTCGTTCGATGGTCAATCTGCCTGATCGCAAGGCATCTGCAAGTACGACATGTTCACGTTTATCAAGGTCGCTGATGCCTTTGGGTCGTGCAACCGTTACGCGTGGCTCTCCCGGCATTAACATGTCTTCAGGATACCCTCTCATCACAAAACGGTGACGCGCCAGCTCGGCGGGTAATAGTTTCCATGGAAAAGTTCCTGACCGTGCCATTAATTTCCCGCTGAGCTTACTGAACATCGAGGTCATGCCGACTTTGATACATTGTATGTGGTCGGCCAGTGTCTTCCAATCGAGATTGTCGGGAACCTCCTGTACCTCGTCATCCTCTTCTGCTACCGCTGGCGCGCACACGTGTCGCCCAGGCAATGCTATTTTCTTTTCTGAAGGTTTGAGCTGAGCCTCACTGTAAACGTCCTCGACAATGGCAAGAGAAGCCTGGTGGCTGAAAAAGAAGTCAGTTGAAGTATTGAGGTGAAAATATAATTGACTTACTACACATGGGCCTTAAAATGCCCCACCATCGTGTCCTCATCGGCACGACAACGGGAAGCCCAAAACTACGAGAACACGCAGTCAGCAAGGCCTATGATACACCGATGATTAAAAATTACCTCTTCTGCACCAGAGGTCGTGTGTATGTACCCGATTGATGCATCTTGATTCACGACCTTCCCGCACATAAGCAGCGCTGCTTCAAAGCCATGCTTTGCGGTGGCCAGATCTAGCTGTATGCTCCATCTGTTACGCACTCAAATAGATCTGTTAGGCGGAGCCCTAAGAGGGGCGTCGTCCGCTAACGTTCGTGACGTAACCGGAAGGATCCGGTATAGCAAGTGAGACTGGCGACGACGAGTCGGCAGTGATCACAGTACGCGCATGTCACGTGACTTCTAAGATGGATGTCTTTGGAATCGCTCAAGGTTAGGACTGTCTTGTCCGAACGATGAGGTCGATCAAGGTAGACTTAGTCGCAATGAGCAACTAAGAAAAGATACTAGAGACTGAAGCCAAAGGGGCGTTCAGAGGGAAGTATGTTCCAGGGAAGATTGAGTAGATTCAAGTTAGAGAATCTAATACAGGGTGACTGACTACTTATACTAAGTGGAGAGGGTTAAGGGCAAGGCTACCGCACAGTAGGTAAGGGTAAAGGGTAAACGAGAATGGTATAGGTGCGTTGGCAACAGAGCCGGATTAGTGATGGATGGTCGAATGTGGAATGAGACCAAGAAACATTGGGACGGACCAACGGTACAAATACAATGTGCGGGAATCTGCAGTCAGAAGGAACAGAAAGAGGAAAGCCACATTGGTGGCACGAGTCAGACCGAGTCATAGGTGCGGGACCACATTGGTGGTTGAATCAGGGAGGAACGTGCATGCACGTGCGTAGAGGCGGGCGATGCAAGGGACGGGAACGGTCCTGAGGATCCGGTTAACGGAAAGTCGGTAAAGGAGGGCGAGCCGGTAGATGGTGAGGGCGAGGATGAAGGGAAAATGATAGGGGGGCCACGTGACCGATGTTACTTGTAACATTACCCCCGTTTCAAGGCTCAAGCTCAACGAGCTTAATCATCCTGGTTGTCGTACCAGCTAGGATCGAAGTTGAGGTCGGCAAGCCATTCAGCGGCCTCGAGTGCATTCTCCTCGCGTTCTTGTTCGATGCGGGCAGCTTCGTGATCATACGCTGCTTCAAGCCTGCGCATATCAGAATAGAATCTGTCCGAGGAGGGTCCCCGGCGCAGCAGTTTTCGTCCATCGAGTTGTGGACAGAAGGGGGTGAGGTGTTTTGGGGCAAATTGCCCACAGATGCGGCAGAAGTACTGAGCGCAGTGCTTCTGTTTATGGCCATATACATGGCATTGGCGACAGATCACGTTGGAATGATAGATCTGGGTGGTCTCGGTGGCCTCAATGCGGGCACGGTTCAGAGCGTCGCCCTGAGCGTCTTCATGGGTGTAGTGCCTCGTAAAGTTCTGGGTGCGTGGGTGATGTGCATGGGAGAGGGGGAGTCCGAGGGAGAGTACGGATTGCATACGCGTGCGTCGTCCACGGCGTCGTGGGGAAGGAAGGGGGTTTGGGTTCTCAATTAGAGAACCAATGGTCAAAGGGGGTACGTCCCGAGTGGGTACGAAGTCGTTGGGGGCGATGGTGGGAGCAGGATGGGATTCATCTGCTTCGGGGATGGTGACAGGGGAGTTGTGTACTTCAAGGAAGACAATAGTGTCCGCCTCGGGGGTGGGGTTACGTGGCGCATAACACTCGCGTTCGTATTCCTCATAGAGGCGGTCGATTTCGGGGTTTGTCAGCTGAGTGACGTTGGGGACGTGTTCATCATCGGTTTCGATGGATGGTTGCGGAAGGAAGGGAGTCGGAGCTCTGTCACTGACAGCACGCTCAATGACGGCGACAGGGTCGGGAGGGTGATTAAATGCCCGCTCCTCCTCGACAGCCAGAACAACTGACTGGAAGTTCCTAAGTTCGAGCAGGTTCAGTAGCGCCTGCTTGATTTTACCCTGGTTGTAGCGGGTGGAGATGGTGGAGATGGTGGTATCCCTCTGGAGATTGATCCTGGTGATGTCGCCAGTAAGGGCATCCGCACCTCTGAAGGCGTTGATGATATTGTAGGTGACATCATCGTTGGTGCGGGCGAGGTAGTTGTCAATGTGGAGGGCATACTGAGGGTCGCAGATTACTGCTTCCCAGTAGGTGCGCGTCCTGTCTTCTTGGACAGAGCACAGGGAGGGTCATCGGTACGGGGTGTAGGTGGGCCTTTCAAGGCCAGGCGGTTGTCGGGGCATCTGGGTCGGGCTGTATACAGATGCAGGAGAGGAAGCGGAGAGGGGAGAGGAAAGCGACGATGCTGAAGCCGACATATTTGAGGGGCTTTCCTTGGGTATTGGCATAGGTAAATTCTTGGGTGACGGGACGATGCTTGTCGAGGGGTTTAGTGGCACAATGTCGGTTATGGATCTGTTGTCGATGGAAGTATTCAGGGGTCTGGGGCAAGGGTTTGTTGCGAGGGGAGGTGGAGTAATGGGCCTTGGTGTGGAACCGCTTGGTCCTGTGGTCGCGGTGTCGTTCTTGTAGAGGGGCAATGGTGGTAACAGATCAACAGTTGATGGCGATTGAAGCGATCTTGAGTCGCTTCTTATACGCCTTCAGCAGCTCCACTGCGGACTTCAACTCTTTTTCGGGGAGCCACGTTCATTCGGAGGGTGGATAGCCTACCCATGACATGAGGTATCGGCAGTGCGCACCGGTACCCTTGTGTTGGAGGATAGCTTCCACTTCATAGTGTTCCTCCCCATCGATCAGGTCAGGGGGAGGTTCAGTGAAATTCGGGCCATGCACATCCGTCTCCTGATAGGAAGAAAGTTCCGAGGCATGGAACGTGGGGTGGATACGCCAGCTGTCAGGCAGTTTGAGCTGGAATGTGATGGGAGAGAGGACCTTCTGGATTGGGAAGGGTCCATATCGTTTCGGGGTGAGTTTCCGAGAAGGGAACCCGGTGATCAGATTCGTGGCAGATAGCCTAACTTTATCACCAACGTTCCATGGCTTGTAACGCTGGCCAAAGGAACGATCAGCCATGCGTTGCTGTGCAAGGCTGTGACATGCGAGGGCTTCCTCACGGATCTTGGCGAGGGATTTGACACGTTCTTTGGTGGTTGGTAGGGTAGAGTCGGGGAAGAGATGGGGAATGCCTCGTGGCTCATATCCCATCATCAGGAAGAACGGGGAGGCGTTCCTGGCAGAGTGTCTTCAGGAGTTGTGGACAAACTCGGCCATGGGTAAGTGCCTTGCCCATTCGGAGGGGGTCGTCCGGCAGTAGATCCGGAGGTAGGTTTCTAGCTCTTGGTTGAGCCGTTCGGTCTGGCCATCCGTCTGAGGATGGTAGGCAGTGGAAAGTGCGACTTGGTATTCGAGAAGTCGTCCTAGTTCTCTTGCTAGTTTCGAGGCGAATTGAGGGCCTTGGTCTGAGATGATCTTGTCGTAGAGTCCAAAGCGCATGAACACTTTCTTGAAGAAAAGTTCAGCTACGCCTTCCGCAGTGATGGTTGTTCTGCAAGGGCAGAGAATTACCCCCTTCGTAAGCCCATGGTCTACCACGACCATGATGGAATCGTAGCTGGCACTCTCCGGGAGATCAGTAATCAGGTCGACAGAGACCTGAGAGAAGGGCCAGAGAGAAGTCGAGGGTATAGGGGTCAGGGGGGGGGGTCGTCGGGTGGGTGTTAACCTTCATTTGCTGGCACATGGCGCAGCCGTCCACGTATTTTCGGATAAAGGAGCCCATGCCAGGCCACCAGTAAGCTTTCTTGATGTTCCATTCAGTAACAGAACGGCCGGGGTGACCCGCGGTAGGATGATCGTGGTGCAGCGCAAGCACACGATGCCGGAGGTCGGGGGAGACGTAAGCACGATCTTTGTAAAAGAGGACACCATTGGTGAACCTCCAGTCAGAGAGCGCAGATTTCATTGGAGGTGCGCACACCCCGGAAAGAGCGTCCAGAGCTGTTTTCACAGTCTGGTCGGAGGGGTCGTCTGAGAGCCGCTGGAATTCATCAGCGAGCTCGGTATCGATAAGACGGGTGAAGAGGGTGTCCGGGAGGAGGACACGGTCTTCGTTATCGTGGCCAGACTGGTCGTGGTCCAGCCGTCGGGACAAGGCATCTGGTGCAGCGAGTTTCATACCAGGAACATGATGTAGTTCCAGGTCGAAATTGGTGAGCGTGAGGTGCCACCGGGCCTGTCGTCGGGTGAGTCGCTGGGCAGAGCGGAAGTAGATCAGGTTCTTGTGATCTGTGAACACAATGACTGGGTGGGCGTTCCCTTCTAAGAAGTGCCTCCAAGCTTGGAGGGCACGGATGATGGCGAGGAGCTCCTGATCATAGATCTCGTAGTTGCATTCCGCCGCGTTCAGAGACTGGGAAAGGTAGCCACAGGGGTGGTAATCCCCGTTGCTATCCGTCTGGAGCAATACTGCTCCGGTCGCAAAGAGGGATGCATCAGTTGCAAGCGCAAACTGATGCGAAGAGTCAGGGTTCCGCAGGACCGGTTCCATGGTAAAGAGCGTCTTTAGGTGCTGGAAGGACGCTTCGGCTGGGTCTGACCATGCGAAGGGGACTTCCTTCTTGGTGAGGTCCAGAAGAGGTCATGCGATGTCAGAGTAGTGGGGGATGAAGTGCCAGTAGAAGTTGCAGAACCCGAGGAAGGATCGTACATCCTTGACAGACAAGGGTTGCTGCCATTCGCTAATACCTTTTAGCTTGGCGGGGTCCATGGCGACCTGTCCTGGTCGGATGATCATACCGAGATATTCAACTTCCTGGGAGTCGAAGGTGCATTTCTTGGGTTTGAGGAAGAGGGACTCCTTGCGGAGTTTTTCCAACACACGACGGGTCCGTTGTCGGTGTTCGTCCAGATTGTCTGAAAAGATTAGGATGTCGTCCATATAGACGATTAGCCATCCTTCGTTCAGTTCTTCTGCAAAAGTCTGGTTCATGTAAGCTTGGAAAGTCGTGGGAGAGTTGCACAGTCCAAAGAACATTACCTTGGGCTCGAAGAGCCCATATGAGGTGGAGAACGCGGCTTTCCACCTGTCGTCAGGGTGTATCAGGATGTTGTTGTATCCTGAGCATACGTCGACCTTTGTGAACCACTGAGCCTTGTTGAGTTTCGCAAGCAAGGGTGGAATCAAAGGGAGTGGGTACGCGTTCTTGATCGTCCATTCGTTGATGTACCGATAGTCTTGACATGGTCGCAGGGATCTGTCTTTCCTGCCGACAAAGAAGAATCCAGCAGCTTGAGGAGACTTCGAGGGCTGGATGAAGTCTTTGGCGAGATGTTCATCCAGAAAGGCCTTGACTGCGTCGGTTTCCTTCGGGGAGAGCGGATATGCTCTGGAAGACTTCGGAATGAAGCCTTCCTTTGTTTCGATCCTATGGTCAACCCCCGGTCGTGAGGGAGGGAGCTTGTTGAGACCATCTTTCGCGAAGATGTCAGCGAAATCATGAAGATAGGAAGGTACCAGTTCCTCGAATGATTTCTTCTTCTTTTCTTGCATGTCCTCCATGGCAAATTCTTGGGCTTTGTTGGAGGTCTTTGTGTATTCCTGCTGGCTAGCAAGGATCCACAGGTTCCGGAGGGGTTTTGCCTGTTTTCGCAGGGCTTTTCAGACCTCTTTTTCGGAGGTTCTGTCGAGGGTGAGGGGGAAGTCAAACATGACGTTCTCGATGATCCGGACGGAGGTTCCGTCGGGAGCATATTCCACTAAAATTTCGTCGTCAGCGAGAGGGTAGGTGGAAACATCCTTAACTTCATCCGCTGGTTGGGTCTGTCCGACCCAGACGTCATCCATGGTGTCGAAGTTGATATCTTCGAAAGGCTCCATTCGTGGTGCTGGTTTCTTCTTGGCGCATTTCTTACGCTTCTTGATTTCCTTGAGGCAGTGTTGGGTGCCCTCAGGGAGTCGTTTGAGGGGAGTAAAATCCTCCTTGTCGAGTTCTTCGAGTACGGCTTTCTCCCCTCGGAAGAGGTAGGGTCGGGCTCCACTCTCTTTGCAGGAAGCATTGAGAGCTTTCTCCACCTCCTTTGACTGCTTGGTCGCAGGCAGGGAGATCGTGTTTGCCTTCCAGTCGATTTCGGGAGTCATGGCGCTAAGCCAAGGTTTTCCAAAAAGTAGATCGTCACGCTTGGAAAGTTTCATTACGTTGAACTTTCCATACATAAGTCTCTTGTCGAGACGAATGAATAGCATGCAGTAGTGGGTGACCTGTCCTGCCGAGGACTGGCTCCCATCCACCGTAGTGATCCGGAAGGGTTTCTTGAGTAGGTGGGTTCGAATCCCATTTCACTTGACGAAGTCATAGCTAATGAAGGTCCCACCTGCCCCAGAGTCGATGATTGCGGTCGTTGGAACAGTTTTGGCACTGCAAGAAGAGAATAGTGTCACCGGGACACGAAACTCGTTGGATTTCCCAACAGCTTTAGTATACAATGCGCAGATAGAGAAAATTGACCGTTCGACAATTCCTCACTTCAAAAATCCTTTCCTCCAACTCGGTTGACCTCCAGGTCTTCCTTGTCAGAAGACTCGTCAAGCTGGCGGACACCAGACTTGCTTGGCTTCTTGCCAGTGTCTTCTTCGTCATTCTTGTCTCCTCGGCGCACCTTCGGGTGGAACCGGGAGTCGTTCGCTTGGTGACCCTTCTGCTGACACTTGAAGCAGAGGCCTTTATCGAAGCAGTCTTGCTTCTCTTTCGGTGTGAGGGTGCAATCCACGTCCATGGCGTTAGGGTCGCGGTGCTGGACCTGAGGCCTAGGGACGTGCCGGTTACCCGTAGGGCGTACTGGTCGGTTGTTACCAGTAACTGCCTTGCCACGCTTGTAGTTGGACTCAAGCTGTGTGGCTGCAGAGTACCACTTGTCGATGGTGGTGGGGACGGCCTCCTTCGCGTAGATAGCGGTGCGAAGGCCAGCCTTTAAACCTCGCTCGAAAAAGTGGATGAGCGTAATGTCCTGCTTGATGCTAGCAGTGACGGCGTAGGTTTTGAAGGCTGCGATGTAGGGTGTGACGTCCCCAGTCTGTACGAGGCATTGGATCTTGGTCATGGCCTCGGTTTGTCGGTCGATGGCCTGGAAGGAGGTGTTGAACTGGAATTTGAAGTCCTTGAAGGTGCCGAAGTCCGGCGGGGACTTGGCAAAGGCTTCTTGGTAAAAGTTGTCCGCCCAGATGCGTGCGTCTCCTCCAGTCATATATTGGAGGGCAACAGCGACCTTGACTTGGTCGGTGTTGTAGATCGTTGGGTTGATGAGGAAGTATGTCTCCACAGAGTAGAGCCATCTTGTAGCATCGTCGGTGCTCCCTTCGAAATTCTGAGGTGAACCAGCCTTGATCTCAGGCTTGGTCACGGTCGTAGGTTGGGTGGGGCCTCCAGACATTCTTGTTCTGGGGTTCGAGTTGAGGTTGCCATACGGTTGTTCGTCGGGAAACTCGTCAGAGGACGTGTGGTCTGCTTCTGATTCTTCGGTTTCAGAGTCAGGAGTGTTGGGGTCGCGTTCCCAGGGGTACTTCCTGATCCAGGTAGTCGTGGTGTCTGTTTAGTCAAATGGGGGCCGCGCAGATGGCGGGGCTTCGAGGTGAAACTTGAATCTTTTGTTACGCACTCAAATAGATCTGTTAGGTGGAGCCCTAAGAGGGGCGTCGTCCGCTAACGTTTGTGACGTAACCGGAAGGATCCGGTATAGCAAGTGAGACTGGCGACGACGAGTCGGCAGTGATCACAGTACGCACATGTCACGTGACTTCTAAGATGGATGTCTTTGGAATCGCTCAAGGTTAGGACTGTCTTGTCCGAACGATGAGGTCGATCAAGGTAGACTTAGTCGCGATGAGCAACTAAGAAAAGATACCAGAGACTGAAGCCAAAGGGGCGTTCAGAGGGAAGATTGAGTAGATTCAAGTTAGAGAATCTAGTACAGGGTGACCGACTACTTATACTAAGTGGAGAGGGTTAAGGGCAAGGCTACCGCACAGTAGGTAAGGGTAAAGGGTAAACGAGAATGGTATAGGTGCATTGGCAACAGAGCCGGATTAGTGATGGATGGTCGAATGTGGAATGAGACCGAGAAACATTGGAACGGACCAACGGTAAGAATACAACGTGCGGGAATCTGCAGTCAGAAGGAACAGAAAGGGAAAGCCACATTGGTGGCACGAGTAAGACCAAGTCATAGGTGCGGGACCACATTGGTGGTCGAATCAGGGGAGGAACGTGCGTGCACGTGCATAGAGACAGACGATGCGAGGGACGGGAATGGTCCCGAGGATCCAGTCAACGGAAAGTCGGTAAAGGAGGACGAGCCGGTAGATGGTGAGGGCGAGGATGAAGGGAAAATGATAGGGGGGCCACGTGACCGATGTTACTTGTAACACCATCAGTGCGTGAAAATTGAGTATACAATGTAAGACTTACCAAGGATGTCACTTTCTTTGTCAACCTCGTGAATTCTTGTGACCGCTGTGCGACAGTCAGAGGCGGGCCTGAAGCTATCCGTGTCTCGTCGAATGTGTCGAGGATGTCTTGCCAATCATCAGGATATGCATCCTGGAAGGACCTATAACATCCGCCTTGGATGGTTGATGTGACTGCACCCCAACATGAGTCACAATGACTGAACTAAAAGACAGACTTACTGATGACATTCGCATCTTTGCCAGCTTGCTGTAGCTCGTGCAGGTGGTGAGCTTTAAAGTATTGCCCGTAAATGTTCCAGTGGTTTGTTCCGTTATTGATGCGGCCGCGAGACTTGAGAAATAAATTTAAAACTTGCTGCGTTGGCATGCCAGTCAAAACTGCAAGCTCATCGATGGTGCGATCAATGAGGTCAAACTGTTTTTCCATTGCAGCATTGGCATCTTCTGACCTCCGACCAACGACAGCGGCACCTGAAGGCCCTCCCTGGGTGTCCATCGCGTTGGCGGGAGTGGGAGGGATGACACGGGTTGCAGGAATATTGAGTCCAGGTAGAAGTGGAACATGTGGAGGCGTGTTATGTTCTGGTAGATTGTGCGGGATGAAAAGGTTGGTTGGCTGCATGACATTGAACGATCCTCCAGCCATATAGTCCCATGATAGGGCGGGGACGTCGAGCGATGAGAAGTCGTAGGCATCTCGTTCACCACTGCGGATGGGCAGATCTTGTTGGGTCTGTTCCTGCATAGTGATGAGGGGTGCTTGAGGAAGAATCACCTCACAGGGTGCTGGGAACACTTCCTGAATGAAGTGAGGGTCACGAGGTCCCACAGGCAACCTCTCGCGTGACACACTGTGTCTAGAAAATTCTAAGGAGCTGCCTGGAGGTACCCCACCAGGCACTTCCAGCTGACCTTGGGAAGAACCACCAGAGAAGTGTTCTAGGTGTGAACTGGGCATGCCATCTGGTGCATGGCCATCAGAGCCATTGTCTGGAAGCAGCTTTGCTCTATTGCGGGCACTTTTTCGAACAAGACCACCATTGCGTGAGGTGGGTCTTATGCGAGTGCGAAGTTTGGTAGGAGTCTGGATAGGGGGGGGGGTGATTTTTGACGTCCTCCTCCAATTTGCTTGGAGTGAGATTCCATAGGTGTGAAAGAGGGTGTTGAGGAGCGCAGAAAATTTTCAGGCAGATTCATTGCAGGGTAATATTGTTCATTCATTTGCTACATTAGAAACATGGTCAGATAAACTATGGCAGATTATGAACATGCGAACTTACTTGGGAGAGGAGCGACAGATGTAAGATATGAAGGGTGATAGACCAACACAAGGCTAGTCCGTGTTTAAAATGACTGTCTGATGCAACATAGATCAGTGATAAATGGTGCAGCTCAAGATGCACTCACCTTTGTCTAAGCAAATACTAGCAAGGTGCAGTGACAGAGCAATTTTTTGATTGAGGGCAACATTGATCCTACTGACGGCGATACAAGCAGGAGGAAACAGGCGCAAAAAAGTGCGTGTGATGCTTCCATGCCTTTCATATTTCTGGGAGAGTACCAGAATGCTCGTATTCCATAGGGATTCACTGACCGAAAGTTACTAGGACAGAAGATTGACAGCAATTCACTGCGTACCTTTGTGACATAGCATAAGCACACTCCTCCAGGAAGGCTCGCAAGACCATGGAAATTGCTAAATGATGAGGGATCCTCCAACTTGGGTGGGAGGCACTGGAGCATCTGAGGGCGCGCGAGGTTAGACATGAGGTTCCCGCGTGCAGCTTAATCAGCCAATAAACATCATGCGAGTCTTAATTTCACTTTGTCTGGCATCGGCTGTCAAGCAATACTATACATTCAATAGGTGTAACTACTTTACAATTCTGGGGACGCCCAGGGTTCCACCATCTCAATGTGTCCTTCATCGATTGCAATCCTAACTTTTTCCTCCCCAATTGCGACGGAATCAACATCATAGTAAACAGCGTCAGTGACACCCAGAACGCAGTTAAGTGCATTCTCCCTGGTGTCAAAATGATTAAATACGATAAGTACCTGGAACAAATCTGCGCTCACCAGCCTGCCACTACACCGATGTGAGCCCCACGCGTGACACAGAAGACCATTTGAGAGGGTTTGACTTGTACTGGAATATTATGTTTAGCAAGAAGGATACATTTGTTAAATGACATACCTGGAATGTTGTAGAAAACGGCCTTGTAGACATGAAGCACACACTCGTCTGCCAATGATCTCACAGCATTCTCGAATCGAGGATGGTTCTGATTGATGACGATGAGCTCTGGCCTTGCAGTGGAGAGTGCGCCATTGAGAAATATGACTTGAGGTGAGAAGAAAACACGCTCGATGACAAATGGTATGGCCGTCAACATGGTCTGCTCTGCTGGGGGAAAAAAACGTGAGAATTAGTAGAGTATTCTGAAAGGTTGAAAAGGCTCACCTGAGAAGAAGTGGGAGATACCTACCATCACATTCGGCTTGCCCAAAAGGGTGGCATATGCATCATGGTGGGCAGGAAGCAAGAAGTGCTGCGCTACTCGAACAAATTGCATTGCAATCCTCTCAGGCTGATAGAATGTTAATTAGGACAGAAGATCAACGGCGATTGAATGTGTACCTGCATAATAAGACGCTCTCCTCTTGGGAGGCTCATTTCTGAACCTCCACTACAATTTTCAACCTTAGTCCTCTCCAACAACTATCCAATGGCTCATCCAACTATTCATAACACGGCTCAAGAAAGAATTGAGGCACAAGAGAAGAACAAACACTATTATGCAAAGTATGTCATTATTTTATTAATTGGTCCCGAGACTGTTCCTGACACTTACTTGTAAAGACATAGAGACGCAATCTTACAATGGTGGAGGATGCATGGTGTCCAGAAACGTGACAAGGAAGAAGAGGCGATAACGAAAGAGATATTGAGAGCTGTGGCAAAATTGCATGGCTGTGACGACAATGAGTCTGAATCAGACACTGATAATTCGAGCGACGATGACATACTGTAAGTTTAAAAATAGAAACATAGATTGAAATCAATTAATGTCCAACAGATCCAATCAGCCAGCATGCTTACACGCTATCAAAACCGCCAAGGACAACATGCTCGTTTTGATTGGTGCCGACCCCTGTGAGTTCGCCAAAGACAAGTTGGCCGAGTACGTCAAGAGCATCCCAGACAATTGCAGTGCTAAGGGTGATATTTGTTATGCACTCAAATAGATCTGTTAGGCGGAGCCCTAAGAGGGGCGTCGTCCGCTAACGTTCGTGACGTAACCGGAAGGATCCGGTATAGCAAGTGAGACTGGCGACGACGAGTCGGCAGTGATCACAGTACGTGTGTGTCACATGACTTCTAAGACGGATGTCTTTGAAGTCGCTCAAGGTTAGGACTGTCTTGTCCGAACGATGAGGTTGATCGAGGTAGACTTAGTCGCGATGAGCAACTAAGAAAAGATACCAGAGACTGAAGCCAAAGGGGCGTTCAGAGGGAAGATTGAGTAGATTCAAGTTAGAGAATCTAGTACAGGGTGACCGACTACTTATACTAAGTGGAGAGGGTTAAGGGCAAGGCTACCGCACAGTAGGTAAGGGTAAAGGGTAAACGAGAATGGTATAGGTGCGTTGGCAACAGAGCCGGATTAGTGATGGATGGTCGAATGTGGAATGAGACCAAGAAACATTGGGACGGACCAACGGTACAAATACAACGTGCGGGAATCCGCAGTCAGAAGGAGCAGAAAGAGGAAAGCCACATTGGTGGCACGAGTCAGACCGAGTCATAGGTGCGGGACCACATTGGTGGTCGAATCATGGGGAGGAATGTGCATGCACGTGTGTAGAGGCGGGCGATGCGAGGGACGAGAATGGTCCCGAGGATCCGGTCAATGGAAAGTCGGTAAAGGAGGGCGAGCCAGTAGATGGTGAGGGCGAGGATGAAGGGAAAATGATAGGGGGGCCACGTGACCGATGTTACTTGTAACAATATTAGTATCATCACGAACTCAATCAGCGAGATCAAAAGTATACTCAAGTGTGTCATTGCTGCGCAAGACGAAATCCTAAATTTCTGTGGTCCCTCCGAACCTGAGTGGCATGCCGCTGACACAGTCTCTCGATTCTTGAAGACTACAGTCGCATATTTGGAGGATATCCAGCTTCTTGAAATGTCCAGAGGAGTTGTAGAGCTTACGATAGCACAATGGTTGGGAGAGCTGATGTATCAGAAGGGAATCAAGATTTGAGTAGCATACATGATTCATGACTACAGCCCGAAATTCAATTTAATTGTGACAACAGTGCGTGGTTCTACGATACTGACTACTGCTATCGGGTAGGGGGGATATATCACACAAATTGGAGAAGGAACAGTTACAACAGCGCGTGCAGAAATATCAATACCTGGGATGCTTGGCAGGGCGACAATGACTCTTTCTAACATGTAGCTGCTCATCCGGAGACATGCTTTCATCATCCGTATTGTTAGCGTATTCAGAGCTCGACGCAGACCGTTCCACAGCAGTGATTGGCGGGATAAGATCACTTGCTTGAGTGATGGATGAATGTCTTGTGTTTCGGACCACCCTAGAGACTGGACGGGGTGGCGGCGGGCGTGGGATCACTCTAGAAGCTGGCCGGGGTGGAGGGATCACTCTAGAAGCTGGCCGGGGTGGCGGGCGTGAGATCTCTATGAAGACCTCAACACGACGACGAGTAAGAGGTGTAGCAGGAGGGGTAGCAAGACGGGGAGGCCCATTTCAGTCAAAGTCACTGTTAGCAAACGCACATCGCCTGTGGGAGTGGACTGAGCGATGTCTGGGTGCCTCCCCAATGATGATAGGGTCTCTTGACATGATGAGGCGTGTGCAAGCAGCGTCGCTTGTGACGGCTTGGATGGTAAGGGTGCCTGACTTGAGTGCATTGACAAGATTTTCACAGTGGGCACGTGTCAAATTGTGGATGCCTTTGGACCGAGTGACTGAAGGTCGAATCTCGCTGGGCATAATAGTTTCGTCGGGGTAGCCTTCGAGGAAAAATACAAGCTGGGCTAGTTCCTTAGGTAGGGTTTTCCAAGGAAAGTTGTTTTTGGCATGTCCACGAAGGGTGCCACCAACAGATGCTAGAAGAAAGTCAAGATTAGTCTAAGAGGGAGGTGACGAGACTTACCGACAAGCACTGTCAATCCACCCATAACGCAAGGAATGCCATTAAGAGCCTTCCATCCATCGTCGACTTGGAGACCTGTGGTAAGCTCACTAACTCCACAATCTTCTCCTCCCAGATCCTCTGTCGACACTGCTGCATCTATGAGCTAGAAGCGATGATCAGGACCCAAAAATCAATTTGACTAGGTGACTTACTATCTGAGAAATTGTGAAAGAGTGCGCGTCCGTCTGTGTGGTAGCATCAACGTGTGACGACATGGATGTAGTCGTTGTCCAACAGGATGTGATTGATAACAGGCCATAGAAACCTTCAGAACATGGATAAATAATTAGTGTATTCGAAATGTCGAGCTTCGAAAAAATGAGGGTGAGCTCTGACTTACCATAATTGGTGAATGACTCCCAAGAGGGTCGCGTACGCTCGGAGGCTCCTGCGAGGGTAGATGACTTATATAATATATTCCATTGGGATCCTCTGACAGAATGAAAAGTTAGGACAGAAGATTGACTGCGTACCTGTGTGACAAGACACCGGTGGGATCCTCGACTCAAGTGAGAGGCGCTGGAGCACTTGGGGGAGCTGGCTGCCTGCTGGAGGTCTGGTGGCACGTGCGACTTGATTAGCCAATAAGTGTTCAAATAAAATTCACGACTAATAAAAAACATGTCTCAACTATGCTTGTCTTTACGCTGACTTTGCAGACATCGATTTTTGAAATCTCTGTTGTTTGCCGGTTCGATTGGTACCGATATCTCCCAATGTTCGAATGAAGGAAGTCCAACAATGCAATAAGAAACTAATTGTGTGCACACCTTTCATTGAGTCTTTACGTCTCTACTGTCTGTATGGGTCGAAAAGCCAGATATCTTACCTTGGCAGAGAAAACTGCTGCATTGCACAGACAGAAGGTGAACCATGCACAGTCTGAGAGGTATGTTGTTATACTATACATACAGTCAGTATTCTTAACCTTCAAATTGTTGCTGGCAGGGGGAAAGCTACTCGTCGACTTCGACATTCTCAAAACTATGCTAAAGCACACAGCCGCAAAGGCTCATCTAAGCCACCCCTAATATCATCCCAGCTTCCACCCTTACCTTGAAGTCTTATCAATCTAGCAATCACTTCCCTTCCAGACGGCGAGCTATTTCATCTCGCTTCCCAAAGTGCTGACAATCTGGACGAATCAGAGCTCCCACAGTGGGACAATAATCCTCCATACACCATGCCTCCTCCATCCGATACTCTAGCAGAGGTTCATTTCATGGAAAACCTTGTACAGGTCATGCACGGCTGTAACTCACACTTGGAGAAGGAGGAACTACAACAACGTGTACAGAAGTACACCGCAGGAGTGCTAAATCTTTGTACGGAGATGAAAGATGCTATTGGCGTGCTGCTAGGACAGTGGTACATATTACAAGATTACATCTCTGGTACGAAGGACTGTGATAGACACTTCAGGATGGCCCAATGCCTCTTACAATGGCGTGCACACAGGATTTATCTCTATCACACCGAGGTTCAGAAGATATTGAGCGGACTCAATCCATACATTTAGCTACACAATCAGAATGTAGGGATTGATACTACAAGTGTGCGAAGGTGGTAACGAAATGCAGATATATCATCTTCCTTCAAAGCCGTACAGTGGCATCCACACAATGTTGCTGCAATCATTGCAAGCACCCATACACCGCAGTCATAGCCATTAGTCTGAACAGCTGTTGTCTGAGGTTGAATTAGAACACATGTACATGTCCGATTTATGACATACTTACTATCAGCGGACGTGCAATCCAATTGTCAAAGTCGATATCAACTCTGAATGCACGATCATGTTGCCGAGCGATGTTGAAAAGTCGAACGATCAATTTCATAATATCCTAGATGTGTTGAGTCTGGATGAACAATAAAAGAGGAACTACAATGGTGCTCACTCTGACATCGCTCTTCCAAGGTCGTTGCTCGGCAAAGCTATTGAATAGGTGAAGTTCCTTGCTCTGGAGGTGCACAATACATAGCACCCAATGACCAATGATTGAGGGTCTATGAATCGGTATGATCCACATGTCCTTGGCCCAATAACAAGTCCACGATATGTTGCGCCAAAGCACGTCATCAGACACATTGTACTGAATGCGGGGGAGGTCGTGCGTGGACAAGATCACATATTGCGCTATAGCAGGAGAAGCTTGCAGAGACTCAGAATAAAGCAACGCTGCACAGCCATTGATGAGGCTGTCGTTCAGCAGTGCAGTAGGCGATGCAAGGATCTTGATATCCTTTGGTTCGAAAATTTGACGTGGGAATGCATCGCAGGGAGGACGAACCCTGGTGGTGATGACTCCAGGGACAATAACGGTAGTGTCATTCATTGGTGGTACTGGGTCGACAATGACTCGCTAGATAAACTATGAACACCCGGACAACTGCAAATGAAAGATTACTTACCTCAGGAGTGTGCCAGGTGATGAGTGTGCGAGGCTCGGTTGCAATATTGATGTCTTCTTCATCTTCGCTGTCAGGAGTGTCAACATTTATTATGTCAGCAAGGGCAATGTGCTCGGGTGGAGGATCATCGAAGGATGCAGCGATAACCTCTGGATCCTCTTCACCCTCCTCCAGGGTAGTGGCACAGGATATCGATGTTTGAGGAATCCAGTGAAGCGCAGTGTCTTTGGAAGCACCTAAGATCCGCATTGCTAATGATTCAGCATGTTTTGCATGGGACTCAAACCGTAGTGATGACGCAAGTGGGTTAGACCAACGGATTTGAAGATGTTGGAGATGTTCCCGCCGCTGACGTAGTAAGATAGAAAATCTGATGTCTGTGAAGCAATTAGTGCATATGTCAAAGATGGATGTCAACAAAAATACATACGTTCAGGCAACTGCAGGGCGAGTTCTATTGCAGCGAGTTCATCACCAAACCACCTGCAAAGATTGTCAGCTTCTAGCCCAAGATGTCGCTGCTCCTCGATGCATCTATCGCGCTTTAACATAGCGCGTATCCCATCATGAATATCCTGATCATCCAGCCAATGAGGAACCTCCCCAACTGAAGGCGTGATCCAAATATCCTCCATCAGTGTTTGATCATTGCGGAGTTCATTCAGCTTGGTGGGGAGAGGCATTGGAAGAGGAATACCACAGCCTGGTTCGTATAGTTCTTCGAGGTGTTTGCAGTATCCATTGAATTTACGTAGTGCGGCCAGCAAGGCTGGTTGTCGCTTCGATATGGCCTTTCGGGTCTGCTGGTGAAGTTTTGTCCCTGCAAAGTGTTAACACACATCATGAAGCAAGTCTAGCCCCCTACCTAATGCTTGTTGTGTGCCACTGACAGCACGATCGAGCTTGTCCCATTCAAAGAAGCTTCCAATTGCACGCTTCCGAATGTTGATCTTGAGGTCGCGTGCCAAGAGAAGTGTCCAAACAAATTCGATGTTTATTCCTTCCAGCTTGGGGAACTTGTCGTGAACGTTGAGGGAAGCGTATAACACATCAACTTTGTCCATGAGGCATTGGTGACTTCGTTCGAGGCTCTCAATCGCATCGAGTGTGTGTTGGGATACATTTCCCTTTGTAATAACCTCACTTGTTGCTTGAAGAGCCTTGTCGGAGGCATCGAGGTCACCTTGTAGGGCAAACACGGTGTCCAGCTCTTTCTTGAGCCGAGCAGGAGCATCTGTAGAACATAATCAGGCTCAGGCTGGACAATGCGAAAGAAAAAGAATGCACGAGCATGGATGGACAACTGTGACTGTCGCTGCAGAGCCCATTGATGTTGCAGATCTTCAATCGTTGCATCACACTCACTCAGCATGGTCTGTGCAGCTGTCCCTTGTTCATGAATTCCCCACTTAAGGCAACACCGGATCCAATCACCGAGGTCAGCGCGCATCTCAAGACTGATGGCAGCAGCTTGTCGGTCAAGTAGCCATAACTGACGCTGTCTCTATGGTAACTCGAACATCAGTAGAGATGAAACAAAATTTTGAGGATACATACAGATGAGGAGCGCTGAATACCTATCAAGTGGATAAATCTTGACCATAGCCTCTCGGTGCCTTCTCCGTCTAAAAGGCCAAGCATATGCGTGGGTTGTAAACAAGTTGGCACGACCATTCGTGGCCATAGGCATGCATGGCCGTTGTTGCAAATCGCAAGCGCTTCGTCATGGCTTCGGGAAGTATGTTGTACTTAAATGGATCAGCAACGAGGTTCGAAGAATCACAAAGATGACTCACCTGACTTAATGATCGTGAGAGAACACATCCCATGTCATACAGAGTGACAACTGTTGCACTTCAAGGTAATAACGCAAAAAGGTGATCAATAAGGGTGACGGCGTATTTCTGCTGCTCGCCTGGAGTGTCGATGTTTGCAAAGAAGAGGGGAATGTCGTGGCGACATATTAATGCCATGACTCCCGTGTCATCAAAGCTATCCATGGCCGCTTTTTGCTTCTTTCCATCGGTGGCTTCGTATGAATTCTCGCATAAGTCAATGGCCTCATGGGGTACAAGTGGTGCATGCGGTTTCGGTGCAGACTTGCGACTCCGATCAATATGATGCCCAATGTCATCAACCTGAGCTTTAGGTAAGAAGTAAGAGGGATCATAAAAATGGGGTGAATCGCCTGCTGAACGCCGATGTCGATGATGGAAGTTCCCATCAGTAGCAACATGAATATCTCCACCTTCTTCCAGCTGCCTTCCAAATGAGACCCGCCCAAAACAAGCAGGACAACGCTGAAGAGGGATTGTGGCACAGCGCTCATGCGGAACCACGTCTACAGTGGGCGCATATGATGCAGGATGCTCTGGGGGATCTCGAGAGGCATCTACCAAGTCTCGGCTTGCTTGAACAGCGCATTCTAGCTGGGATTCGAGCTCCACCTGTAAGACATCAAACCATAAGATAGCTTGACTGAGACTTCGCCGGAAAGGTTCTTGGATAAATTCACCCTAAGTTGTGTCAGATCTGAAGGTAAGTCAACTTTGATTCACATACCTTAGCATTCGTCATGCGGAAACCTCTGTGGATGTAGTGTGTGTGCAGGGCGGATGCGAGAGCATTCACAGCATCACATGAGCGCTCGAAGAGCATTCGATAGAAGGTGAGTAGCTCAGTAGATACTGCCATGCGTGGCTGGGAGGGGGAAGTTGGGAATAAACCGTGAAGAACCAGGACTTGAGGTGCGGTAGCACATCTGCAACTCAAAATGTCGAGGGTTGTGAAGCCTCGAACATCTTTAGCGACTTGAAGTATTCGATGCACAGATTGAGACTTACCATCGAAGAACAAGCCAATCATAGTTGTGCGTTTCTGTGCACACTTCTGCGAGTGACATGCAGACAGAATCATCGGAGGTCGCTTGACAAATTTTCCAATGGTCCTCTGAGTATACTCGAGCTGAGCATCGACGAGAGTGGGTATCAGTATCTTCCAAGTGTCATATAATTGTGCGGCAGCAATGTCAGGTAGAATGTGGCGATTTGGAATGAACTCAGAGGTGTTCAGCAGTGGAATCGAGTCTTGAGGCTCAGTAAGCGGTGGGACTTCATCTTCGAAGAAAAACAAGTCCTCGCAAGCATCGGCAGGCATGTTCTCCTCAGGCGAGACAGCGGTAGGTAACGTGTCCAGCTGGCATGTGGTCGTTTGTTCGGAATTTAGTTTTCCTGCGAGGAGCATCAGCAAACTACTAATTTGGTGACAGGTTTCACATGAACAACAAATCTACACAAACTATACAAGGTATTACAGACATACAAGCAATTCAAAATTTGGAGCCGCTAAGCACAAACAAACAGGCGGACAAACACCACAAGGACTACAGATTGTACAAGCAATACATATTATACACATCATACAAGTATGTATCAACGTAGGATACAACTAGTGTACCTAACTTGTACCACCAGCCCTGCACCCAATAAACATTGGAATGCCATTTCTCCTCCACTCTATATGCATGCATCCCACATCAAGGTCAGCCGTCAATAATCGCATGTTCACGGCTTCTACACGACAGCAATGGAGGTTAGTGAGTACGATGTGATGCTCCAAGATGCTGTCTGCGAGGTCTTTTTGGGCTTGACAAATCCTACATTTTGCTTGAGCTGCCTCAAGTGCAAGGTCGGAGTGGTCTTCTTCGTCTGATTGGTTGAATAATGGGTAGTCGAGATCCTTATGCGCAATGAATAAGAACAATCAAAGATGGAACACCGGATGCACGAACTCACAAACCGCAGGCCTGGAGATAAGCTGTGCTCATCTTTAATAATGCACGATCCCATTTGAGAAGATAAAGTTTTGTTTGGAGAGCAGGACGTGCGGTGTCCAACTGATGTCGCATTGTAAGGTCTTTGAAGGCGATACTTGAAGCGAGTACTATATGAGCGCAAGGACTGAGTTTTTGGAGAAGAATTGCAAGACAAAGATGAGACTACAGAAGAGCTTGGAGACGAAGTTACAGAATCATCCATCATATGTAAATATATACTCATATAATGG
Source organism: Suillus discolor (assembly GCF_016758755.1). Taxonomy (NCBI): domain Eukaryota; kingdom Fungi; phylum Basidiomycota; class Agaricomycetes; order Boletales; family Suillaceae; genus Suillus; species Suillus discolor. Next base: position 74,850 of record NW_024541378.1, read on the forward strand.
GTGTACGAGCAAAGATAAGAAGTGTGCTTGAAGTGTGCTTGAAGCATGTGAACAAATCTTTCCTTCCAAATAACCATGTCAATATCATGTCCGAAATGCGGGAAAGTATTCAGCAAGGAGTCCAGCATCACTCGTCACCTCAGTCAGCCTCGATCATCGTGTCATAGTTCCATTCGCGACATGGTGGACATTTCTCAGTTTGCAGAGTCAGCTCTACAATTACGGCAGTCCCCCAATCCAATTCCTCACCATGGTATAAATTTGGATGCATATCCTTCGCATTTTGATGTCGACTTCTTCGAGACAGAGGGAGAGGAATACATGAGTGCGGAGGAACGGTACGAAGGCGCAGGGACTTGTTACTCTCCAGACGGCCTGATGTTCTTGGATCTTTTTGACGCGGACGAGTATGCAGAATACAGAAAGGATAATCTATTCTATCCTTTTGCATCAAAAGAGGAATGGGAAATCGCTGATTTTCTCCTTCATTCTCCTCTTAGTATGGCTGCAATCAATGAATTTCTAGCGCTTCCAATGGTGAGTGCTCTTCACAAATGCTGGCACTTTGAGATCTTACGGACTCACAACTTTGCATCTTCTCCTTCTCGCAATTCTCAAGTCTCTTATCCTTCTCGTATTTCTTAATATCCTTCTCGCACTTTTACTGATCATGTCCTTACTTTACAGATCCGCAGATTGAAGCTGTTGTTCAGTACCACTCAAGAATTGCGAAGCCGAGCCGAGATGCTACCCAAGGGACCAAGCTGGAAGTGTCAAATCATCCCATCTCTCCATCACACCAAAAATCCAATCCAACTTTTTTGGAGGGATCCGGTCGAATGTTTAGAAGCCCTCTTCAGCAACCCCCTTTTCCACGACAAGCTTGATTTTGTTCCTCGTCGCGTGTACACAACTGCAGCACGGCTTACCCGCGTTTATTCGGAGTGGCTGACAGGCGATTCTGCTTGGGAGTTCCAGGTATGTGCATATGAGCCCCATAATGTGCGCTGTCTTACACAGGGCCTACAGAGTCAAGTGCCCAGAGGCGCTACAATTCTTGGCACAATCCTTTCTTCCGACAAAACAAATATCACCACTATGACTGGCGCTAGGGTTGCTCATCCGCTCCTTCTCGGTCTCGCTAATATCCGCATGCAAACTCGCATGAAACTCTCATCCAGGGCTTTCCTACTCACAGCACTCCTCCCTATCCCGCAGTACTTACACCCTAATCAATGGATGTGAGGTGTTCTCGAAGACTGCCTCATACATCAATGTCTTTCCATCATCTTAAAGCCACTGATGATCGCGGCCGAAATCGGGATAATGATGTCTGATTTTGTCAGAAATGTTCACCATTGCTATATGCCCCTTGCAGCATACATCGTTGATACCCTGGAGGCATGTATGCTTGCAGGCGTACGTGGGAAAACCTCCCCATTTACAATGGCATTATATCTGGAGTTTGGGGACAATTTTCGTCACCCCAAATGTACATGCTATATCACTCTCGGTCAGCTTGCCAAGATACACGTTGATCACAATGACCTCGAAGGTTATTTTGATGCATGTGCCGTATATCGTCCGGTGTCCATGCGCCCTTCTGTCAAGATTGGCCGTTTGCTTGCCCCTCGGTCTTTTTAACTCCAGAGGCCCTGCATCACTGGCATAAGCAATTTTTCGATCATGACCTTCAGTGGTGCATTGCGGTTCTTGGAGCTCAGGAACTCGACTTTCGATTTTCGATTTTGCAGCCAGTCACGGGCTATCGTCACTATTCTGGCGGAATAACGAAGCTCAAGCAAGTTACAGGCAGAGTCCATTGTGATCTACAGCGTTACATTGTCGGTCTCATCGTCGGTGCAGCCCCTCGTCAATTCGTGATCGCGATCTGTGCCCTTATGGACGTCCGGTATATGTCACAATTCCCTTCTCCGGACGACAATTTATTGGCATCTATTGACCAATCTCTTTCGACCTTTCATCAAAACAAAGATGTTATCATGACATTGGGTGCACGGACCAGTACGAAGAAGACAATTGACAATTGGTATATACCTAAGCTAGAGCTAATGCAGAGTATCACTGCCAGCACATGTAAAGTTGGAGCCCTCATCCAGTGGTCTGTGGACACCACTGAACACGCACATGTGTCCGAAATCAAGGAACCTGCGCGACAAACCAATAATAATGATTATGATCCTCAGATTTGCCATCATTTAGATCGACAGGACAAGCTGCGGCGATTTGCGATTGCTATGACGTTGAAGAGTGGTGTCCTTGATCCAGACCCCGAAGAATTACCTGTGGATGAGGGAGACAATGAAGACATTGCTGGGTTCGATGAACCATCTACTGATCAACGAACTGCACTCCTGGAGGGACTTAATCGCACACATGTCACTACCAACTACTTCATCAAAGCTAAGGAGGCGGCTACTGTACCTCGTGGACCTAGCCCTCATCCTCCTCGAACGTTTACCGCTGATGATACCGCTATCCATCTAAATTATAGTCCAACTCGCACTGGAATGAAAATTGACGATGTCGCAGATGAATTCAACATACCGGATCTTCGTGATGCTATTTCAAACTTCTTGTGACTTGACGCGAGGCATGGAGATGTGATTCATGGGGTTGGAGTCTCAAGAAGATCGTTAATCGACCGTCCTTCTACTCTGCCTTTTGATCGTGTTCAAGTTTGGCACACAGTTCGCTTGCAGGAAGTTTCCTTCCATGATCCATGTGTCATCTTACCAGCGCAAACCTTATATGCCTCCACCATGTCCTGGGTGGCCGAAAGGCCAACGAGACGCCATCCTTATCAATGTTGATAGAGAGTATGAGTGGCCCCAGTCAGGGTTAAGGGGTGAGTCCTTTTCTACTCTTATCAATCTGGCTGAAGTGTGACTCCTTGGAAGGGCACGCCATCTGTGAAGTGCAGCTTATCATCCGTCCAATGGCCCGACGAGGCTCTCGTATCACCTGGCAAGATCAGTATCTATGCTATGTGCATAACCTGAAGGTTGGCACAGTCCATCCTGCCGCTGGGATGCATGTATTGAAGTGTGCTAAGCATGCGGATGGTACTCCAGTAGGTAACATAGTTCCCCTCAAGCAAATGCGTGCTTTTATCAGTATAATACCTGAGCTGGGAGCTGCAGCGGACGCGCGGTTGACAAAGGAGACTTCTGCACATTATTCCTCGTCATTTTTCTTGAACAAGTACTTCAACAAGCAGCTTTATTATGCACTTTACCATGCTTCATAACAGATAGATAGATAGATTGTTATATTATATAGTGCTCAGATGTTTTCCGATGATCCTGATGCCTTTGATCCATAATGATAACAGATAAGGAACATGCCCGGACACTGCCCAGTGCCTAATTGGTAGTTGCATGCCTGAACGACAAGTTGGTCGTTGACCACCTGACTTGGACAATGCAGTCATCCATGTCATCCTGGCAATCCGACATCGACAAATTCTTGCTCTATGCAACAATAAGCTCTGTTGGTGTCCCTTCTGGCCCACGCACCTTAGATACTACGCAAGCTCTCCTTAGGCAAGAGCTGAAAAACCGCCTGATTCATGAAGGTATTGGAAGGGGTGCCGGAATACCGTTGGAAAACTCTGTTTTCCATCATCTTGTGATGAAAACTACTCTCCAATTAAGCGACATCAAGACAATTCAGTATGACAGAACAGGACCATCTGCATACTCCGGAGACAAATGGAAATTCCACCGCAGGAGAAAAGGAATCAAACGTACTCGTGGCGCAAAACAAGACGATGGTACAGAGGACAGTGACACAGGGCACGAGGATGCAGAGGATGATGTTACAGAGTATGATGATACAGATATCGATGATGCAGAGATCAAGGGTGCAGCACTTGGTGTAGAGCCCTCTTTTGACTCGGTGATCCATGGCCAATCTGAAACAGAAACATGGAGTTCCCAAGAGTACCAGCCTTCTAGGTCGAAGAAAAGGCACAGACAGGTGCCCATGATGACCGAAAAAGAGTTTCAACGTCTCTTCTACACCATCCAGTACCACCTGCGTCACAAACTGAAACTCCACCTCCCTTTCAACATCTCAACTGGATCCCAGTACTGGTCCGCAGAGTTCTCCACCTCTCCTATACCAGACAAATACAACTGCCAGAAGCCCGACATAGCCCTGTTTGACTTCGCCATCAAAAACATGGGGAAGACATGGGCAGACGTCCTGTCCTTTGTTGAGCATACCTCCAGCGATCTCACTAAAAAGCGAGATATACCAGTGTTCTGGGGATCTACGACCAAAGCCTACCTCATGCTGAGAGAACAACCGTGGCGTCGATTCGTCATTGGGTTTTCGATTTGTGCCAATCAGCTTCGCGCACATTACTTTGACCGCTCTGGTCTCATTATATCCCATCCTTTCCACATCCATCAAAAAACAGGCCCTGTGCGACTCACAGAGATGTTGGGTACCCTCACTCTATCGGATATTCATCATTTAGGTTTCGATCCGATGATCCACATGTGTAATGCTGCATGCACAGGAACTCATCACATGAGGCGGAGGGCTGGGTGAAGGACAACCACGACAAAACATATTCTATTATGGAGGTTCTGTGGAAGAGCCATGGGCTTTTCTGTTGTGGAACGGTTTGTTATCGTGTTGTTGATGAGGCAGGGAATAAGTACGCTTTAAAAGATTGTTGGGTGACAGAGGAGAAGAGAATGCACGAAACGACTATCCTGGCGATGGTCAAGGGCATCCCTAATGTTGTTGAACTCATAGACCATTGGGATGTGTATTACGAAGGGGAGCCTGACTGCACAGTGCACATTCGCAGCCAATACGACATGGGCCATCTGGATGACTTGATGTTCCACAACAGATTCCACCGCCACATTCTCTTGTCCCCCTGTGGAGAGCCATTATCTAAATTCAGCTCTAGACAAGAACTGCTCACCGCCTTTCATGCCTTTGTAGTTGGTGAGTCTTATTGAGCATGTAAAATACTTGTATCAACTTTTTATTTTCAGCTCATCACATGATGATTGGGAAGCGAGTCTTGCATGGGGACCTCAGTCCCAATAATTTTGTTGTTCATGACGGTATCGGTTACTTCATCGATTTCGATCATGCCTCGATTCTAGTGGAAGGCACGACTAGCACCTATTCGCATGGTACAGTAAGTTTCGGTATACATTTTAGCTGTTCATTGTTCATTTCATTTTTTCAGGGGACCATGCCCTACATTTCTATCCGCATTCTTCAGGCTATGCTGGATCTAGCCCCATTTGAGGTTGGCGCCAACATCTCAGGCCAGGATGCTGATCCAAACAATGTGGACAATTTCAAGGTGGACAACAACGTCGACCTTGTTCCGCAGGCTGCCAGTGCTCTGCAGGATGTCAACTTTGATACGAATCTAATCGAACACCGGCCCAGCGATGACCTCGAGTCCTTATTCTACATTTTCTTCGAATTTATTGCTAAGTATGGGGGGCCACACGGCCAATTGGCACCCACCTGGTCCCGGCAAACTTTGCCGTGGGTGAGCGCTTATGAGGCTTTGGGCAATGCGGACACCCATTTGGCTCTGAGTACAATCTGTTTTGTGAAGATGGGGGTTTTGATGCAAGGCAGATTCTTGGTCGCTAAGACATCCGAATACTTTGTGGAATTCCGACCTCTTGTGCAAAAATGGGGCACCATGGTTTACAATGCGAACGCGCCCCAAATCAGGTAGAGATGACCCATGCTGGAGTCCTCGACCTACTCGATGTATTCATGAGATCTATTGGTGAAGAACCACCTCCTTTAGGACAATTCCAGAGTCTTCATCCCCACACAGCAGCATCGCAGGGTCTTCATTCCCGCACATCAGCATCCCATGCTCTTCACACACCCCCAGCAGGGCCACCTGAGCCTTTACCACATTGTTCCACTTGTCTTAGCAAATCATTAGCAAATCCCCCGATATCCTCTACAGCACTTTCCAAGCCTTCGTCGTCTCGTTCCCCACGAAAAAAAAAGAATAAACGGATGACTTGGAGGAGGCAATGAGAAGACGTCTGAACTTTTTTTTCACACATGTCATCCCACAATCCTCTTTCCAAGTGCTGGCGCTCTGTATTATGGACTCTGGAGCCTCTTTGCCTTCTCGCAATTCTCAAGTCTCTTATCCTTCTCGTATTTCCTAACATCCTTCTCCTCCTCAAAACTCAACTTGTTGTGCCCTCTTATTATTATTATTACGTTCGGAGTCATACTGTACCTGTACACATACTCTGTTGTGCTAGTTTAGTACGTCAAACCATCAGCTTTTTTTTTTTTTTTTGAATCCAATTTCTGTCCGGTTGGGGTATAGTACCCTATGTAGGACAATTCTATCTAGGAAAGGGGGACACCTGTGTCCCCCACCGTGTCTCCGACTCTGCAAATGCCCTAGTGGAGGTATGACCTCCGCAACCATCAGCTTATGTGATACGACTCTGGGTACTAATTGGTAGCGACAGGTTTTAGAACCAAGTCTTGACACTTCCCACCTTGTCGCTCGATGCCTCCAAAGAAGAGGGCCAGGCGCTCATACGAAGTCTCCGAGGCTACTCGACGAAGTGAGAGATCTACACGAGGCCAAGGTGGACATGCAGACCAGTTGAAAAAAACTGGAGAAACCTTAGCGGCCCCAGCGAGGAAAGGTCGGAAGCAGACCACTCTTGACATTAGTGATGCAGAAGAAAACCCCATGGCTCCTTCCCAGCTCCGGAAACCAAAGAAAAATGTGTATAGTTGACGTTCTAATATGAACTCCCAAAAGCTAACATTCTTCTAGGCTACTACTAAAAGGTCTCTGACTGGGAGCACCAATCCTACTCAGCGTTCCATTGGTATCAACAAGAATGTCTATTCAGGACGTCAGCAACCTACTTCAGGATGCCAACATTCTGGCGCATCTCTCCAAACAGCCCCAAGCGCAGCTCAGTCTTCAGGTAGGTTTGGGTTTCGGCAGCCTACTTCGACTAGCAGTCAGAACATCCGGAAGCCACCACGGTCCAATGAGCGTACCCGTGAGGAGGAGGCTGGAAATCAAGCTCCAGAGCATGATATCGGTGACGATGACCAGGACCAGGACCAAACTGACGGGGAAAATGAGGAAAGGTATGTCTTCTGCTACTATCTCATCCATCTGTTGTCACATGTGCCCAATGCAGGGACAGGGTTCAGGACCAGGAGCAAATGCTCAAAACAGGCGATACCATGGACTTCGGACAACACGAAGACGATTTGGATGGCGAGTACGAAGGTGAAGCTCAGGAAGATTTTAATCGTTGCGATTTCAACCATGAGCCCGACGCTGTGGACGATTTTCTGAATCAAGGTATGATGGGATGTCAACAATTAGCCTAATGCTTAGGGATTTCAATCAAGGTATTGATAGGGATCTTGACGACGAGATTGACACTCAGATGGACAAGCCTGATGCTCAGGACAATGCTATTGATGATGATTTCAACAATGAGCTCGACAACGCGGCCAGAGACAAAACAGAGGAAAGTGTTTTAATTTTTGTCTTGAGGTTAATCTTATCACATGTTCTTAGGAAGCTTTTGATGTTCTCGAGCGTCATCAAATGAAGAATGGATGGCGCAAGGCTCCTTCCTTAACTTATCTATCGAAGGCGAAACATACTGAACGCAGACATGCTTCTAGCCACTCGAAGTCTCCTCGTCGACCGTCACCTCAACGTGTGGTGTCTACTGGGTCTTCTGCTCTAGCGCGACCTCCTAAATGTGAGTGCTTACCCCACAGTACTTCTACCCACTCAAAGTATCCAGATTGGCGTTCGGTGTCGCCTCATAGACACACATCTCAGCGTGTCCCGTCTACGTGCCCTTCTTCCTCCCGCATGCACTCTCGCCATTCTACACGCTCAAGGTCTCCATATCGGCATTCAGTGTCGCCTCATAGACACACATCTCAGCATGTCCTGTCTACGCGCCCTTCTTCCTCCCGCGTGCACTCTCATCATTCTACACGCTCAAGGTCTCCATATCGACGTTCGGCGTCACCTCATACACACGTATCCCAGCGTCCCTCCCGCATGCAGTCTCCTCATCGGCGTTCTCCATCTAGGCGAAGCACTTCCCCCAGTCGTGCTCACATATTACAGTGACCTATCTCCATATAATACAAGGGAACGGACATGCATAATATCCCGTATGATACGGGCCAGCGGACCATGGGCCCATGATAAAAATATCCTTAACTATGACGGATGGGCCGGGAGGCAAATTATTCCCGATGGAGGCGGGTGGGCCCATGCAGGGAATATATAGAGTAGATGAGTGGGCCGATGTACATAAATATTAGGTAGACAGGTGGGCCGAGGTAGTTGGATATTATGCAGATGGGTGTATTAAGGTAGATGTGTATGAGATAGATGGGTAGGTACTTGTTATCACATTCACGGGTGGGCCCAGACACATATTAAATTAGATGGGTGGGCTGAGGGTATTATAAAATATTGTATTAGATGGGTGGGCTGAGGGTGTTGTATGGGATGTTGTATTAGATGGGTGGGCCAAGGGTGGTATAAAATATAGATGGGTGGGCCCATGTGTATCATAATTGTAGACATGATGGAGCTGACGTAGTTGTACATCAACCAAATCAGAGGAGGTAATAAATCAAAGTTACCAAGTTCCTGGAGCAGCAGGTGATCTCCTGACATGGCCTTTGATGGTGCACAGGTTGTCTTGCAAAATTTGGAATCCGGGGTGCGAAGCTTGTGTTGCCCTACGAGAAGCCAAGTTCCGATTATCAACCTTTGGGTCAACCGTACTCAGAGGAGGTAATAAATCAAAGTTCCTGAGTTCCTGGAGCAGCAGATGATCTCCTGACTGTTACAACAAACGGTCGTGTGCGACTAGGATAATCTAACAGCGACAACCACGACAGTGGTACCGAGTGCTGAGAGTCGTCGGCCTTTACAGACAAGCAAAGGTTGCGTACTTGAACGTAGCTCATGGTGGTTAACGAGGGGTTACGCCGAGATGATAGCGGGTTTACAGACAGTGAGAGGCGTCACTGAAGGTACGAGTCAATGTCAAGCAAGTAGCTTTAGCGGGACAAGGAGTTCAAGGGTAAACCTAGTAAGATTCAAGTAAGGAACATCTACTTGTAATCTTCGACCTTATATAAGGCTACTCTTCGTATCTAAGCTCAGCCTAAAGCTGGGTTCTAATCTGCTTATCTACATGAGTCAGAGATAGCGTCCATGAGGCAGGCTTCTATCGTAGATAGGGTCCATGCGGTACCCTTCTATCAGTACATGAGGCAACACGAGGCTTGCCTTCTATCTTGATAACATAAATAGGTCTTCTAGACCTATGTCGTCATGTCATGTCACGTGCGGTCCAGACCGCTTATCGTCTATCATCATCTGTCGTCATCTATCGTCATAGAGCTGGTGAGACTCCGGTATCGTCTATAGCCGTGCGGTGGCAGAGGGCTGTCTGCTGGCGGGGGACTCGTGCCATGTTACTGTAACACTGACATGGCCTTTGATGGTGCACAGGTGGTCTTGCAGAATTTGGAATCCAGGGTGTGAAGCTTGTGTTGCCCTATGAGATGCCAAGTTCCAACCACCCAAATTTGGGTCAACCATACCGACTTCCAAGTTCCGGGACCCGGGAGTTGACAAATGAATATCTGATAACCAGCACACTTCCAATCAGGTAGTATTTCATTGAGCAATGGATCATCCAAGGGGTCCCTTATCGGACTCGGTAGTCAATATAGGCAAATGACAATGAAAACATGAAAGTTGTTATTATGCTATTTTTCAAACCTGAGACCCTGAAACCCATTGTTCAACATGTCCCATTTTCACTCACTGCACAAATCACTGAGTTTCAAGTGCCGAAACCCAAAACTCGAAACCCAGTGTGCAACATGTCGATTGTTCATTTACATTACACAGATCATCAAGTTCCGAGTGCCGAGGGCCAAGACCCAAAGCCCGAGACCCGAAAATATGTATGCAACATGTCCATTTTTCACTTGTTGCACAAATCACCAAGTTTTGAGTGCCAAAACCTGAAACTCGAAACCCAGCGTGCAACATGTTGATTTTTCATTTATATTACACAGATCATCGAGTTCCGAGGGCCAAGGGCCGAAACCTGAAGCCCGAGACCCGAAAATATGTACACAACATGTCCATTTTTCACTCATTGCACAAATCACCGAGTTTTGAGTGCCGAAACCCGAAACTCAAAACCCGGCATGCAACATGTCCATTTTTCATTTACATTACACAGATCATCGAGTTCCGAGTGCCGAGGGCCGAGACCCGAACCCCGAAAATATGTGCACAACATGTCCATTTTTCACCCATTGCACAAATCACTGAGTTTTGAGTGCCAAAACCTGAAACTCGAAACCCGGCATGCAACATGTCCATTTTTCATTTATATTACACAAATCATCGAGTTCCGAGTGCCAGGGGCCGAGACCCGAAGCCCGAGACCCGAAAATATGTATGCAACATTTCCATTTTTCACTTGTTGCACAAATCACCGAGTTTCAAGTGCCGAAACCTGAAACTCAAAACCGGGTATGCAACATGTCCATTGTTCAATTATATTACACAAGTCATCAAGTTCCGAGTTCCGAGGGCCGAAACCCGAACCCCGAAAATATGTGCACAACATGTCCATTTTTCACTCACTGCACAAATCACCAAGTTTCGAGTGCCAAAACCAGAAACTCAATCCCCAGTGTGCAACATGTCCATTTTTCATTTACATTACACGGATCATCAAGTTCCGAGTGCTGAGGGCTGAGACCCGAAGCCCGAAGCCCGAAACCCAAAATCATGTACACAACATGTCCATTTTTCACTTGTTGCACAAATCACCAAGTGTTGAGTGTCGAAACCTGAAACCCAGTACTTCACATGGACACGAATTGTATTTGTATGTATTATCCATTGGTGTAGGGTTCAAATAACTTGGTAATTGTATTTGTCAGTACTCGGTACTTGGTACTCGGTGATCGGTGGTCAGTGGTCGGTACTCGAGACTCGGTAGTCAATATAGGCAAATGATAATGAAAAATGACAGTTGTAGTCCACGTCAAGGTGAGTGTCTTGGTAGTCTTTCCTTGTCATTCGGCAAAACATCAGCAATAATGAAAAAATGAAAGTTGTTATTATGCTTAACTTCCTTACCGAAGGTTGTAGTCCAAGTCCAGGTGAGTGTAGTGGTAGTCTTTTCTTGTCAATTGGTTATCTTGTTACTCATTATGCAGTACTCGGTACATGGTAATTGGTACTCAGTATTTGGTTTTGATACTCGGTACCCGGGAATCAGTAGTCAGCTTAATGAAGGTTGTAGTCCGAGTCTAGGTGAGTTTATTTGTAGTCTTTTCTCATCCATTGGTTACCATGTGACCGAGATATAAGCTAAAGAAATCCGAAACATCAATAATGACAAATGAAATACATGTGTGCAGTAAGTGAGTGTAAAGATAAAAGAATGAATATTAATAGCGAGACTTGCACATTATGTCGAGATATCCAACATAACAAGCCTGTGATGTGATGAGAGACCTGGAATAACACCCATATACATCCATTATAATAGCTTAAAAGCCTAGAAAGATTCATGAAGGATTGATGTAATGATAGGCAAAATGACATATGTGTGGAGAGTGACAATAGACATCTTTTATACAAAGTCACATTTATATATGATTCAGGCTGAAAATATCATTACAAATATGTAGGATAGATCGTAAACTACCCAAGTAACCCATACTGCCTACTGCCCTGAGGGTAGGGGGTGGGTAGAAGGGATATAGTGAAAATATGAGTTGACCCAGCATTAAAGTCCTACCACTGCTCAACTAACCATTTTCGATGCTTTGGGTCTTTGAAGTTTCCCACACTCAATTTCTTACCCATTTCACTTCCTCAGTACTCAATTCTTGGTTGATTTGTCTGTAAATTTATGTCTATGATACTTAAGATATTTGAAATGTACCCCAGGTTTCTGATTACGAAGATTCAATGTTTTGAAGGCATGGGCCCCTTATCAGGAAAAATGGCAAGTATACACACTAGCTCACAAACTCCAGCCTATTGTGAGCTGATCTTGGTCATAAGAAGCAAGAATATAAGCTATGCTCATTATATATTAAAAGGTTGGATCATGGATGCAAGGGCAAGATACTGAAAATCATGAAAAAATGTCAAAAGTGCAATTGTCTATGCTTTGTTCCTGGAGAAGGATCCTGTGTGTCCTGGGCTGGTTATATGATATATCTACTCCGAATATGCTCAGGAATAGACTCCCTACAGTCCTTGAGGTCCAGTCCTACAGGGAAAAACCCCAGCGGGTGAACCACCAGAAGAGGGGGAGGTACACTATACAATAAAGGATTACCCTATGGTCCTGAGCTCCTGATACATTGTTTCTATTGTTGAATAGATGATTGAGATATAATTTCAAAGTCTATTCACCTAGAAATGAACACATAGGAACATATTTTGTATTTTTATGTATATATGCAATATCCATTTAAGCACCAAGTCTCAACTACCGATTACCAAGTCCCGACACTTGATAGTTGATAGTCAGTATTCGAGCTCCGAGTGCCAATATTGCCTACCAATATCTCAGTCAAATGATAACCAAACCAAGACCCAAGTTCCAAACCTGACTACCGAATACCAAGTATCAGTACTCGGGACTCGGGACTATTGGCTGGAGTACCCAACTATTGATTCCCAGGTACCGAGAATTAGAACCAAGTACCGAGTACCTGACTACTGATTCTTGGGTACCAAGTATCAGAACCGAGTACCGAGTACCCGACTACTGATTCTCGGGTATCGAGTATCAGAACCAAATACTGAGTACTGATTCCCTTGTACCGAGTACTGAGTAACAAGATAACCAATTGACAAGAAAAAACTACCAATACACTCACCTTGGCTCGGCCTACAACTTTTGTTCAGGAACTTAAACATAATAATAACTTTCATTTTTCATTATCGCCGATGTTTCAGATTTCTTTAGCTTATATCTCGGTTAAATGATAACTGATGGACAAGAAAAGACTACCAATACACTCCCCTAGACTCGGACTACAACCTTCGGTAAGGAAGTTAAGCGTAATAACAACTTTCATTTTTCATTATCATTTGCCTATATTGACTACCAACCACCAACTACCAACTACCAACTACGAGCACTGAGAAATACAATTCCCAAGTTATTTCAACCCTACACCAATGGATAATACATACAAAGACAGAATTCATGTCCATTTGAAGTACCGCGTTTCGGGTTTTGGCACTCGACACTTGGTGATTTGTGCAATGAGTAGATGGGCATGTGGCATACATGTTTTTGGGCTTCGGGTTTCAGTATTCGGCCCTTGGCACTCAATGATCTGTGTAATGTAAATGAACAATGAACATGTTGCACACCGGGTTTCGAGTTTCGGGTTTCAGCACTTGAAACTCAGTGATTTGTGCAACAAGTGAAAAATGGAAATGTTATATACATATTTTCAGGTCTCAGGCTTCGGCACTTGGCACTCGGCACTTGGTTATTTGTGTGATATAAATGAAAAATCAACATGTTGCACACTGGGTTTCAAGTTTCACGCTTTGGCACTCGAAACTCAGTGATTTGTGCAGTGAGTGAAAAATGGACATGTTGTGTACATATTTTCGGGTCTTGGGCTTCGGGTCTTGGCACTGGGCACTCGGAACTCGATGATTTGTGTGATATAAATGAAAAATCAACATGTTGCACACTGGGTTTCAAGTTTCACGCTTTGGCAGAACTCGAAGCTGTTGTGATTTAGATATCACCCGAAACCCGAACACCTGAATGTCAAATTTTCAGTGCCGAACCCCGAGTGCCGGGTGCCGAGTCCCGAAACCCGGAACTCAGGATTTGACATTTGAGATGAACGAAATTTTTCAGACATGTTTGAATTAACCTATGTATATCTATAAACATTTCACTAACCCCCGAACCCCGAAAGATATTTTTGTTGTCTTACATACCGAGTTCTGAGTTCCGAGACCCCCAAACCCCCAAACCCGGCAGTCCACAATTTCAGGGTTCGGGGGTTGGTAAAATGTGTATGTGTTACAAGTAACATCGGTCACGTGGCCCCCCTATCATTTTCCCTTCATCCTCGCCCTCACCATCTACTGGCTCGTCCTCCTTTACCGACTTTCCGTTGACCGGATCCTCGGGACCGTTCCCATCCCTCGCATCGTCCATCTCTATGCACGTGCACGCACGTTCCTCCCTGATTCAACCACCAATGTGGTCCCGCACCTATGACTTGGTCTTACTCGTGCCACCAATGTGGCTTTCCCTTTCTGTTCCTTCTGACTGCAGATTCCCGCATGTTGTATTCTTACCGTTGGTCCGTTCCAATGTTTCTCGGTCTCATTCCACATTCGACCATCCATCACTAATCCGGCTCTGTTGCCAATGCACCTATACCATTCTCGTTTACCCTTTACCCTTACCTACTGTGCGGTAGCCTTGCCCTTAACCCTCTCCACTTAGTATAAGTAGTCGGTCACCCTGTACTAGATTCTCTAACTTGAATCTACTCAATCTCCCCTGGAACATACTTCCCTCTGAACGCCCCTTTGGCTTCAGTCTCTAGTATCTTTTCTTAGTTGCTCATCGCGACTAAGTCTACCTCGATCGACCTCATTGTTCGGACAAGACTGTCCTTGCCTTGAGCGACTTCAAAGACATCCGTCTTAGAAGTCACGTGACATGCACGTACTGTGATCACTGCCGACTCGCCGTCGCCAGTCTCACTTGCTATACCAGATCCTTCCGGTTACGTCACGAACGTTAGTGGACGACGCCCCTCTTAGGGCTCCGCATAACAGATCTATTTGAGTGCGTAACAGTATGGATATATGAAAGGTTGATTTAAACATTTTTGAAAGATGTCTCATATCAAATGTCAAGTCCCGAGTTTTGTATATCCATAGACATTTTACCAACTCCCGAACCCCGAAATTGTGGACTGCCAGGTCTCAGGGGTCGGGGGTCGGCACTCGGGACTTGGGAAATTTGGGGAGATCAATAAAATTTGATCTACAATAAATTTGATTTACAAACAAATTGATTTACAAACTTTCGAAAGATCTGTGTCGTCTCACATATTGAGTCCCGAGTTCCGGGACCCCCGAACCCCGAAACCCGAGACCCCGGCAGTCCACAATTTCGGGGTTTGGGGGTTGGTAAAATGTCTATGGATATACAAAAGGTTGATTCAAACATGTTTGAAAGATGTCTTACCCAGAACACAGGACTCGATTTTTGAGATGAAAGACATCTTTCAAACATGTTTGAATCAACCTTTCGTATATCCATAAACATTTTACCAACCCCCGAACCCTGAAATTGTGGACTGCCGGGTCTCGGGTCTCGGGTCTCGGGTCTCGGGTCTCGGGTCTCGGGTCTCGGGTCTCGGGTCTCGGGTCTCGGGTCTCGGGTCTCGGGTCTCGGGTCTCGGGTCTCGGGTCTCGGGTCTCGGGTCTCGGGTCTCGGGTCTCGGGTCTCGGGTCTCGGGTCTCGGGTCTCGGGTCTCGGGTCTCGGGTCTCGGGTCTCGGGGGTCCCAGAACTCAGGACTCGATATGTGAGACGACACAGATATCTTTCAAAAGTTTGTAAATCAATTTGTTTGTAAATCAAATTTATTGTAGATCAAATTTTATTGATCTCCCCAAATTTCCCAAGTCCTGAGTGCCGACCCCCGACCCCTGAGACCCGGCAGTCCACAATTTCGGGGTTCGGGAGTTGGTAAAATCTCAGGGTTCGGGGTTCGGCACTGTGAAAATTTGACATTTATATTTTTGCGAGTGTTGTGCTTCTGGTGTCTGTGTGTAGAAATAGGATATATTGCACACCAGGGTTCAGGTGTGGGGTTTTCCCACTTCAGTACTCAATTATTGGTCAATGCCACACATGGTCGATTCATGTTTTCATGCTTACAGGTTTAGATTTCGGTGGTTGATGGTAGGTATATGCACTCATAGTGTGCATGTATCCTACATGTTTGATTCGCTGGTGGCTACATCAGCTGTATGTCTTGATGAAATGTATCTAGGCTCACCCATATATGTACCCATCTATGTAATATCCCCCACATCGGCCCACCCGTCTATGTAATACATCCTATGTTGGCCCACCTGTCTATATAATTATACCCCACCTCGGCCCACCTGTCTATGTAATAAATATTTTATCACACCCTCGGCCCACCCGTCTAATTAATATCCCTTATGTCGGCCCACCCGTATATGTGATATTCCACCACCTCGGCCCACCTGTCTATGTAATAAATATTTTATTGCACCCTCGGCCCACCTGTATATGTAATACTCCCCACGTTGGCCCACCCGTATATGTAATATGCCCCACATCAGCCCACCTGTTTATGTAATATTCCCCTACCCCGGCCCACCTGTATATGTAATACACCCCTGTTGGCCCACCCGTCTATATAACAATATTTGCCTTACATCTCTCTTCAGCCCAGCTGTCTATAATATCCTACTCTACATATTACCCAGATGGGCCCACCCATCTCCATGAATGATCATATTCCCCCGGCCCATCCATCAACATCAAGGATATATATATCATTGGCATACATGGGCCCACCCATCTCCATCGGA
>NW_024541379.1:0-91005 GCF_016758755.1 Suillus discolor
TACCTCTTAGGTTGATTGTTGTCTATAGAGATTTGTACCTAAGAGGTATGTTTCTGCTGGTCTCTCCAACATTCCACGGTCCTTCCCTATGATTTTTGTGGACCAAAAGAGGATGTACTGCCCATGGACCATAGACCATTGGGACCATGTCATGGCACGTACCACAGGGTATTTTGGACCATATATCTAATGGATTTTCCCAGATATACCGGAGTGTCTGGGGTCACAAACCACCTAGATTTTCATTTTTTGCGATAATTTTCTGTTGATTCTGATGGTGAATAGCATTGAACTACCATGAATGTTTGTGTTATATCTACCATATAGAATCATATAATGGCTGAAATTGTGAATGCAATTGTATATTGCTCAATTTAGTGTCTTGCTAGGAAGACACTGTTCATTCTGAAGTCTGGTAGTATTTGTGGTCATATCTGTTTAGTTCTACTATAATTCAACCAATCTTCTCGCACTAACAATACAAAGGATACACTGTGACAATCAAGCCTGCACTAGGCTTGTATGATTGCATTACCATATTTGTCTATGTGTTACCGGCATACCTGGACCTACCTTTCTTATCTGTCACTCAGCTGAGCCTCTTTGACTAGTTTAAGCCCTATGTCCACACAGGTCCTGTCGATTGGTACATAATAATGTGGTATGGTTGTTACATGCTTTCACTGCAGGTACACTGACTGAATTTTTACAGATGCATATCCCCATGCACCTACACTTGCTACTGACTTCACCTGTACATTCTGGAGTTTTACGTGGTACAATAAAAAAGAGCTCCAGAGTTGATAGCTAGGATGCTTCCTACCTTGGACCTTGGTAGTGGTCACCTAGTGTTTTAAAATATTGCACAATCATTACCTTCGTTGTGAACCATGGTACTTGTGACTCCCACCTTACCTTTGCCTAGGTGATTTCGCCCATCCTAGTTACCTTCGCCTGGATGCCAGGTTTACCAGTAGTATCTTTAGTCATGATCCCATGGTAGAAAACAACATTGACAAGGATATAGACTACTTTGGGAGAACCGTATGTCATGTAGGGGAGACCACAAAGACATCATGACCTATGTAGGGTGGACCATATAGGGTGGACCACACCAACAGTATAGACCAACTAGGGCGGACCATATATCAGATAGGGCAGGCCACAACACCATTGTAGAGTAATTAGGGAGGGCCATATGTCCCACAGGGCAGACCGCAAAGACATTATAGCCTACATAGGGCGGACCGCAACACCACTATAGACTAATCAGGGAGGACCATATGTCCCATAGGGCAGACCGCAAAGACATTATAGCCTACATAGGGCGGATCGCAACACCACTATAGACTAATTAGGGAGGACCATATGTCACATAGGGCGGACCACAAAGACAATATAGCCTACATAGGGTGGACCATATTTCATGTAGGGCGGACCACAACAACATGATAGACTAACTAGGGCAGACCATATATAATATAGGGTGGACCGCAACAACATGATCAGAATGCTGTACAGTACGAATCTATGATGTTGGTCCAGTACCCCGCCAAGAAAAAATTGACGAATTGCGCAAAATGCCCCTTATTTTACACATTTTCACTTTCCCAGATCAGCCCCCCCTCCCTATGTCAGTCCAGCACCCCCGCCAAGAAAAATAGATGATGATCAGAATGCTGTATGGTACGAATCTATGATGTCAGTCAGTTTCCCTTCCAAGAAATAATTGATGATGATTGGACTGCTGTACGGTACGAATCTATGATGTTGGTCCAGTACCCCCACCAAGAAAAAATTGATGAGGATTGGAATGCTGTACAGTATGAATCTATGATGTCAGTCCAGTACCCCCACCAAGAAAAAATTGATGAATTGCACAAAATGGTATGTGAGTTCTTTCTGTCTGTCATATGCACATGTGGGTTAACAAATATCATATTCCGCCATATATGTGCAGACACCTTGATAATCTCACCAAGCTTGTACATCAAGTCATATTCACTCTGCATAGCACCACCATCTGGCATCAACTGCTATACTGGGACGGACAGGTGGAGGCGGGACAGGCATAATGGTGAGAATCATCCACTCAGGATGAGCATACTCATCTGAAAGACCTATTAGATGAAGGTCGGAGTCTGACATCTTCTTGAACATTGTATAAACCTCCGAAGACGGTGTAATCAGCTGCTTGTCAGGCTGCATTGATTTCACATCCTCACCCTCATCTTTGGGTCTCTTGTATTGGACGAAAAGCTTCAGTCCTTCTTTCCTAATGGCCAGTTGTACATGACCACATCCACCATGACCTTTCTTGGGCTCATCCGCATCTCCTTCAGCACCATCTTCCTTGGGCTCGTCAGTCTCACAGACCATCTTGGTCTTGCAGTGCGCATGAGACCATATAAGATAGTGTGACATACCAGTTACAGAGACAAGATAACCCATCCCACCCCCTTATCATACACCTTTTCACTTTCCCAGAGATTTCACATCCTCACCCTCATCTTTGGGTCTCTTGTATTGGACGAAAAGCTTCAGTCCTTCTTTCCTAATGGCCAGTTGTATATGACCACATCCACCATGACCTTTCTTGGGCTCATCTGCATCTCTTTCAGCACCATCTTCCTTGGGCTCGTCAGTCTCACAGACCATCTTGGTGTTGCAGTGCGCCCATACAACGGCCATGCGCACCTTTGGATCGCAAATATGGCATGTGACAGAAAATATATAAAAAATAGGATATTACAGAAAATATTATATTGAAAATTCACTGCATTCTACATGTTGCGCCGCTTGTGTAACGATTTTGTAGGGGAAGAAGGCATGAAGTCATTATCAATGTCATCCAGGTCATCCAGGTCATCCACGAGCGACTTATTCTGGTCCATACCTATATTCATCCGCCAATGCAATCTCCTCAATAGCATCCATCAGTTCCTCATCTTCAATTTCGCCATACTCCAGCTCACTCTCTCCATCACCCTCTCCTATCTCCTTCCAAACTCTCGTCGTCATCATCCTCATCCCGAAACGACGATCGTGCCTGACTAAAAGCGGCTTGAACCAAAGCCTCGTCTGAGGGTCCCCAACTCGCAGTCATAGGCCACGCGCACGGAATACACTGAACCTTTTTCCTCCAGATGACGCAGATGTTGACAAGTTCATCTGCGCGAGACCCAAGGTGGAAAGACATCACTGGATCTGCGACTGTGAAATAATTAGATACTGTTCATAACATTTGCACACTGACGCACCTGCTTTATTCAAGGCAGTTTGCATACTGTCCCACTCCGCTAACATCCATTCTTGAAGGACGGCCCTCTCCCGCATCAGTCGAGCCTCCTCCTCATTGCACCGGTCAACTTCAAGTTGCAACCGGATACCATTCCTGACCTTGTCATCCGATAGCCACGCTGGAGGGTGCAGAGTGTCGTCATCCAGCCCAACATCTTGCCAGATGTCGTCATCAACGTCGAGCTGAAAGATGCCATCACGCGGGATGATATGAGGGGGAACAGCATAAGGAGGTGCTTCGCCGCTGTTGAATAAGAGACCGTAGTTGCGAACACAGACCAGTTGTAGGTAGTGATTAATTTGAGGATGCCAGGCTCTCAGCGTTTGATTGAGTGTTGCGTATTCGCATGAAGTTTACGCTCAGCTGGAAAATTATGAGATGTATCAGTGTAATAAAACCTATCAATGCACCATTGACTGTGGCTCTGTACGATCTCTCAAGTCTCTCCAATTCAAATTTTCGCTGACGAAGGCGATCACGTATGCAAGTTTTGATTACTGCGAGCATTCAAGCGAACTGTAAGGTATATATCCTTCTTCATCTTCTCCAGGTTGACTTTGTCTTCTGTTCCAAGTGCCGCTCGACGACGTCGGAGAGTGTCAGCGGTTTTTTTATACCGGGACCGAGCATCTACAAGCTGCAGATTGACTTCCCCAATGTTAGGGACACTGGACAGCATGGAGTTGCATCTCGAGTTCACGTATGGAGGCCTCCTGAGTTTGTAGTGTCTTCTCTAGTGCTAGGATAATGGTGATCACCTCTGCTGCCTTATTTTTAGATTGTCCTACATGTACGTTCAGTTAAGCAGTAGGCACACTTAGATATTTACATACGCGGTGTGGGTCGCAGTCTGGTGATCAACCTGGGCCTTCCACTCTACACGGAGCATATTCTCGTCCAACTCCAACTCATGTAAACGGTCCAGCGCATCATTCTTCTTTGATTGACAGTGGATCCAACACCGATGGAGCCAGTGTCCAAATCCTTGCAATGATTTCGAGTCTAAGTGGCGAATTTGAGTATTGAGGACGAATAGTTGCTGATTAGACTGTGCCGAAGAGTGAGATTAATAGACTGATTAGAAAAGAGCATACGTACCCCTGAAACACGCAGGGAAGGGATGAGAGGCTTGAGGAAACTCCATAATCATTCGCATCCCTCACCATCAGACAAGCCGAATCCCTCTCGCTTCCTAGGGTGGTAGACGATCTGACACGGCCACTGGTGACCATACGCATGGAACACAGCAACAGCAAATGTGATGCGAGATAGAGTAGAATCATCCAAGAAATTCCACTTGCGACAGCTCTGTTCGAGCTGGCATCCGATGTTGTACAAAAGCCCGATGGTCATCTGAGTAGGTATATGTTTGAACAACCGGTCCAAGAGAGCAAGCGCATAATGTTGCTTTTCTCCTGCAGACATCAGGTTCGCAATCCATAGGACACGGTCATGTCTACAAACCAGTGCCATGAGGCCAGTATCAGTAAAGAAACGAGTACTTGCCTTCTCCCGCTTTTCGTCTGCAGCAATGAAGGAGTCGCCACATCCGTTCAAGACAGATACTGGTATGTGCATGCCCTCCTCATAGCTATCTTCATCAGGTTCAACCCTCGAGGTCCTTGCTTGCTGTCTGTCTCCACGACACCTTTCAACAAAATCTTCCATTGCTTTTACATCATCCGTCGGTAGAAAGAAGGATGGTGTCGGGTTAGGAGGATCACTGCCAGTAGCACCGCGAGGATTTGCAGAGCGTTTCTGTGTAAAGCACGTGTCAATGCAAACGATAACATCTGGCCTACAAATGATTAATTGATGTGGTAGCATAGTAAGAAATAACGCACATAGGAAGAGAATCTCTTGTTCCGTTTCGCCAATTGTTCCCTCCAAAACAGAGTGGGCACCACGAGCGGAGATAATCACTAGGTTGGTCCACAGGAGCACCATCTTTCCGGGAACCAACGACGAGTGTAGAAATGTGGTCCTGAGCCAATACAGTCAAGACCTGGTACCAGTGGAACACATTGCTGAAGCGACGCTGTAAGCTATTCTGTAGGAAGGTTAAGCATGGATATGCAACAATGAGATCAGAATTTTTTCACCTTCAGCCTCAACTTATATTTCATTCCATCCAGAAAGGTCTCCAGTGCATCACACCATG
This sequence comes from Suillus discolor, assembly GCF_016758755.1. Taxonomy (NCBI): domain Eukaryota; kingdom Fungi; phylum Basidiomycota; class Agaricomycetes; order Boletales; family Suillaceae; genus Suillus; species Suillus discolor. The sequence goes on from NW_024541379.1 coordinate 5,463, forward strand.
TCATTTGGTTGGGGGACTGACGAAGAAAAAGAAGGTGGACGAACTCGAGAAGTCGTAAGTCGACTGCCAGGGAGGGTGCCACGGGCGCACATGGAAAAAACCCGCAACGAAGAAGCTGAAGCAGGGCAGGCGAACAAGGGCAGGCGATGATGGTGATTTCCTCGAAAGCTGTAATGTACATCAGATTAAAGTTAGAAGAGAAAAATATGATAACATACTGTCAAAAAACACGCATGCAACTTTGATGCTACGAGTTCTGCACCCAGTTCTGCACTCTCCATCAGTCCGATGACGTATTGCTGGCATGTTGGCATGATGTAGCGATACAGTCTCTTGAATGTGTGATAGATAGGGCACTATCATGCGCGGAATTACATCTTCAGACCATCGGCGCCATTGATTAGCCCTTTTCTGGGAGCTGGTGAGACGATGGGGACCAGCGTCATTAGAAAAATGTATTGAGTCACTGAAGGGAAACACAGGTCCATCATCCATCTGTCCGGGTTCCGTCCTACATATGGATGATGAACGACATAGCCTTTGCTGTGCTAGACATTGTCGTCCTGGCAGAACTAAGATGGGTGGTGGGCCAGGAAGATAGAGGTCGAGTTTCATTGTCTCGCGGGGACGTTTCCATCTATTGAGCATCCGAGGTTCGCAAATGCTAGTAGTCGGCTGATATATTGATGGAGGTGATGAATGGTGGGTTGTTGCCTTACGACGTCGAGGTTTTGGACGGCGGACTTCCATTGCGTAATACCTCAAGACTCGAAGTCAACAAGGCAGGAAACTGTGACACGAAGTCAACCAGGGAAACTCAGCCCACGGACGCGCAGTCTGGGGAAGTTTGATTATAGTGACCAGTGGTGGCGGAGGTTGATGGACAAAGTAAAATCGCTAGTGAAAAATCAAAACAATCGCATTGGGCTGAGGAATCACGTAACTTATGTGCGGTAGTGCAAATCATTTGTTATTTGAATCCTCCCGTGGTTATACCAAGTTGTTCCAGAAGAAAGCATGAGCCTTGTTGTCATAGCATAGAACACAAAGTGAACTCACCGCCCCGCCATCATGATGAGTCTCTGGCTCAATGTCTGAAACATGCACGCAGTGAATACGTATCTTGATCTCATGAAGCCATAAATCCAAAAACAAGAAAATCAATCATACAGATCGTAATGCCGGAGTAAGATCATAGTCCACTGATGGTAACGATACACAGCCGCATAACGGAACGCACTACTAGAAGGAACACAACAGCATCAATTGCATTGTAAGGTAACGAAAACGAACAACAGAAAATACGCTAGGACAAATATGGAATCATGATTGCATGGGAAGTGAATGGGGTACGATGGGAGGCCTGCCGAAATGATCAAAAAATGCTTGGACGTAAAATGCCGTGGCCACACGCTTGACTTCCCAAGACTTTGTATCTGTGAAGTTGTCTGATGTTAGCGGGGTCATAAGAAGAGGCGGCACGCCATCCCAATCGCAAAGCAGTCGGCGAAAATTCTCCACATAAGGAAGACAGCCCTTCAGGGTGTTATCCCACAACCCGTAATGTTCTGATGGAAATGGCTCTGACCACATCACTAGACCAGTGTCGCCCGGGAAGATGCCATGGAGGAGTTGCTCACGACCAGCTGGATCTTCCTTCCATTCTCTCTGCGCCAAGTGACAATCAAGATCCCTCAACTCATATCAAAAGCCGAGTTCGAACAGCTCCCATGTGACCTTCTGGGCTAGAAGTGCGGAAGGATTAGTAACACTGCCGATGGATATTTCTTCACCCCGAAATTCAACAACTCCATCTGGCGAAAATACATCGCCCTGAGATTCTAGCACATCATCGCCGAACAACTCCCGCATCACCTGCTTCCGCTTCTTGGTGGCCGTAAGACTCTTTCTGTCAGGAGCTTTCTCCTGATGAGATTGTGGCTGGGCAGAAGGCACACTACCAAGGAAGTCGCGCCAGAGTTGAGGAGTGGGATAAGTGCATGGAGGATCGTGGTCGACTCGGCCTACCCACAGCGCACAAGATACAAGCCAATTGGCAAGATATATCTGCAGACGTTCAGGCAGTTTGGGGCCGATAAGAAGAGCAGGCTCAGGGAATCTATACCCCCGATCGATAACGTAGGGCGTGTGAACGCGCGACTGGTCCCTAATTGCAATTTTCATCGCTGCTTCCCAATGCAGGTTCGGCGGCGGAAGGTAAGGAGTGTCAGGGTCTCGCCACTTGTCCCTGGATTCGCCTGACTGAGCAGGACGTGCAGGGCGAGCTTCAATGGAGTCTAAAATGGTGAGTATCCAACGTGCACAAAAGAAAGAGGCGCTTACATGGCTGGTGCTTTGGCTTACTCTTCTGTCGAGATGGCGCCTTGCCATGACTAGATCCTTTAGGATCGGAATTCAAGCTGGACGATGGTTGAGGGTTGGCTGCCTTGGGGTCTAGGTGCGTTGTACCTGCGTATAGGCGGCGAACGTGCACATGACGACTATGACCACCAGGACCGCGGTATATCACTTCGAATGGGCGAACTTTACTGCCCTCCGCGTACATGCCAATGATGATGTGATCTGGTCGGGTAAGTAAAACTGATTCGACAACCTTCATGTTCGGGGGGATGTATGCGCTTGCGCGAACATACCAAACGGGGACACCAGTGCAGAATAACTTCTCGCAGACGTCGCTACTCTGCACAAAAGTGCCCATCCAATCGCCCTGAATAGCATGACGAAGGCCTGAAGTCGTGAGAGGTTGAGCTATAAGTACCCAGTCGATGTAAGAGTAAATATCGAGAAAGAGACGCTGAGCATCGGTGACGAAAATGAGAAGATCATGAAATGTGAGGGGATGTGACTTCAAGCGTGCGACGGCATGTCGGAGGGACAAAAGGCGGCCATATATGACTTGGCCTCTGTCTGGCTGAGCCTGTCTATACTCACGGAGTCGTTGTTCCGCCAGCTTGAAGAGGGATTGCAAGCCTTCGACCTTATCTGACGCCAGTGTGCCCACAGGAAACGAATTCCCAGGAATGGACTTAAGATCATTCTGGGTAGGGGTGAACCAGGCCCAATGAAGTGGGTGAGGAGACGGAAAGGCCTCCTTTCGAGGTATGCAAGTGGCATAGCAAAATGTATCGTCGTAAGCCTGAGGCCATTGGAAACAATCGATAACGCCAAAGCGACCATCTGCGCGCGCTTGTAAGATTTCATCGTCGAAGTGACGGAATTCCGGAACGAAGTGCATGTTGGGAGTCGTGATGACAAGATTGCCCTGCACGGCAACGGCACGAGCGTCGAAAGCTTGTAACCAAGCTGTTCAAAACTTTGGTGTTAGCACATGAAAGACAGATGGAGACACACATACTGTCTGGGAGGGCGGTATTCGCTTTGAATTGTTACGCTGACCGTTGGTTGGCGTGTGCGAACTAGGATGGGTCTTCTCAGCGACGACTTGAGTGAGTCTACTGAAGCTGAGCATGGTCTGGCCTTGACGGAACGTCAAGGATTCCTCCGGCGATCTCGGTAAGACGGCGCTCGTCGAGATGCAGGGCTAGCGGATATGTGCTAAGTCGTATGGGGGCGATTTAGAAGTGCGGTCTCACACAAGGAAGCTGGTTAAGGCTTAGATGAGCAAGTTCTGGGGATGAACCTAGTAGATTAAAGTAAAGTTTAAGTACAATAATCTGTGTCTACTTATAGGGAAGTACTACAAGTATTCTAGCTCAGTCTGTAATCAATAGTATATCGTAAATCTATGATAGCCAGACATGAGGTTCAGATAAGATACATGAGGCTTAACCTTTGATCAAGCATGCTGCGCCAAGGGCAGCTGCGCATAGGTACAGGAAGCGCCAAGCGCGCTCCGGATCTTCATGAAGCGACATGTGGTATACATGCGCTGATCTAGGGTGTCCATGAGGCGTACAGCCTCCATGGATCAGGTACAAGGCCGTCTAGGCCAGGGGCGGGGTCATAGCGCCAGGGGCGGGGTCACAGCGGTCCAGACCACTGTCTTTCTAGGCGCGGGCGGTGCACAGCCGCGCGGGGAGTCTGGCAGAGCGGGGGCAGGCGTAGGGAGAGCTGGGGCTCTAGTAGGTGTTACAGATCCCTGTAACATGAATAGTGTCAGGGCGTTGGGCATGATGTGTACTACAAGTCTTCACTGCACAACGCAACAAACAAGCGAAAAAGTAGACATACCTTGTGTCAGTTGCGGAGTAAAATCGTGGGAGTTCGAGTCGCTGACCAGGAAGAGAGCAATAACGCCAGGATAAGGATGTAAGAGGAAATCAGTAAAAAGTAAATGAAAGACAAGTGAATACCTCACTGGCTGTGAGACGCTCAATGAAGACGTCAAAAAGAAACTTGAAGGACGAGCGGTGCAGATAAGATCCAGTTGCAAAGCACTCCCGCGGAGGATCTTCAACCCTACTGGTGCAACAGCGGGTGGGCAGCCAGGGCAATCCTCCAGACACGTAGTCTAGGAGTGTTAGACCAGCGACGCGCAGTCAACTGATCAATTAAAATGAACGGCACGAAGCCAGTTCGGATGGATACAGGCCGGAGTCAAGTGATATCCTGGGGGGACAATAGAAACACGGGGATGAGTGAAGAGAGAGGATCAGCGACAGTAGTTAGTAGCAAAAGAGAAATATCATCAAGTGGGAAAATCCCAAATGAAGTTCCGACTAAATGTGAGTTACAAGTTTGATTGTGGGAAAGTCCCATACCTTTGCACTTACTTAATCTCCCTCGTCCATCGTCTCCATTGTCCATTGTCCATTGTCCATTGTCCATTGTCCATTGTCCATTGTCCATTGTCCATTGTCCATTGTCCATTGTCCATTGTCCATTGTCCATTGTCCATTGTCGTCTCCATTGTCCTCCATCCATCATCCTACCGCCCTTATCCTTCGCCCCAACAAATGTTCCACCTGGATTTCCTGGTTCCATCCTATTTTGAATTGGCTTCATGCCATTCACATCCTGATCCATTGACTTCGTGTCTTTGATCAATCACTCCTAGACTGCGTGTCTGGAGGATCGCCCTGGCTGCTCACCCGCTGCTGCACCAGTAGGGTTGAAGATCCTCTGCGGGAGTGCCCTATATTTTCTATCCGCTCAGGTCTTGCTTGGACCTTCAGCATCGAGCCTCTCAGTTGAGTGCGCACTTATTTCTCTTCCTCTACTCCTCTTCTGACTTTCCTTAATGTCTTTTCAGGTCTCATTTGCCTCATGCCTCACTTGCTGGTGCGATGCCCAGTCTCCTTCAGTTGAGTGCACAATTTATGTGTTTTATCTACTACTGATTTTCCTTCGTGTCGTTTTGGGGACTCACGCAACCTTCGATTTTCGATTTCATCGGTCAGTTTGGTTCTCTATCCCTCAATGCGTTCACTCGATCCCTGATACTTCTTCATGTGGCTTACTATCTTCCCGTTCATTCCAATCCATGACCAGCACCATTCAGTTTTCGGTGTCATCGGTCAGTTTGTTTCTCTATCCCTGGTACTCCCTCATGTAGCTTACTATCTATCAGGAACCTTTGAATCAGAGTTTCATTGTATCAGAATGGTCAGTCTACCTGCTTGTTCTACTGTAGGGATTCAGTACTTCAATGCAGATCTATTAGCTTGTAGCGTGATTGGCTGATCTACTGCATGTTCTAGAGTAGGTTCTAATGTTCATTGTTATCACAGATCTTCTTACCAACCTCTTGGCTCCATTTCGTTACTGTCATGTATCCTGCACAATCCGTGGCGCCCACTTTGTTTGGCTGTCAAGCGAATAGAATCCTTCCTTGGCAATCCAAAACCCACTAACCGCCTTAGGGTCTTGTGATTGTATATATAATGCTATCCGATCTGTAGGTACCCTCTCAATTTCTAGTTTTTTTTTACTTGCTCTTACAATCTGAATTTCTCTTCCGCATATCCTTACCTGACTTTGCATTGGTGCAATAAAATTGTGGAGAAACTTCGTGTTTCTTTCAAGATATCATACCTTCTTCGTATCTTCGTGACTATGAAGAACAGTTTCAAATATGCCTCTTACTACCCACTCTGGACGCTGGTCAAAAGCCCCACTTCGAGCTGACCAGGTTTCTACCCATACGTCAGAGGATGGCAACGAAGCACGTTCCCGCCCTGGTCCAAAGTCGGCCAACGCCAATGTAAGCTTATAGCAGTCATTTTGCCATCTACTGACTCGTTGTTAGGTACCTCGCCCTTGGCCTAAGGCTCGTCCCCTTCCAAGGTCCGAACGTTCCGACCCTTTGACATCATCTGCTGAGGAAGAAATTTTCTTTTCCAATTTTGCCAGGCGCTCATTCGTCAGGAACAAGTCCAATGATGCAAGTGAGGATCCCGAGGCCCAGTTACCCGACCCTGACGGTAAGTTCACTTACCACCTTCTGACTACTGCTGATGATTCTGCAGAGGACACAGATAATGATACACAGCAAGTTGAAGGTTTGTTTTCTCTTTGGTCCTCAACTTTGAATAACTCTGGTCCCTCAGCTTCTCTCAGGGATTACAGTGCTGTTCTCCGCAATGAGAGTGACACGGGTACAGGTATTGTTTACCCATCTGCAAAATAGTCTCTGGCATTGACGGTGTTTTAGTAACAGGCAACAAAAATCAAACCCAACATAAGTTCCACCATTCATGTCATTTGGTTGTAAATAATTAATACGTATTGCAGGTCCATCCAATGGTGAATATTGTAGTCCTGCAGCGACTGAACGAAAGGGAGACAACAGCCGGTAAGTTTTGTTACATCGTTTATGGTACACAATTAACATATTCCATTATAGCTCCGTCCGACAGTGAGTCTGGCAATCCTGCAGCGACAAATGAACAAGATGAGACTGCGGGTGATTTTATTCAAACATCTCATGGTACACTGCTAATATATTTATCACAGCTCAGTCCGACGGTGAGCACTGGCAGCAACGTAGCAACGAACAACGGGGTCAATGTTGCAGGTAGGTTTCGTGTTACATTTTTTTTTAAGTGAAATGACCAAACATGTCATACGACAGTTCCTGTCCTTGAATGAACCCGATGGTCATGCAGCGGTTAATGAAAGGAGGATCAATGCATGTAAGTTTCTTCATCCAATTCATAGTACATACACTAACATAATTTATAAAAGCTCCATCCAACGCTCACAGCGTGATCAAAACAAACGAAAGGGAGAATACTGCAGGTAGGTTTCACTATACATTTGGTAGTACACCGCTCATGTGTTTGGTAACATCGATAGCCCATCGCCCGCGCAGATCCGGTGCCTGGAAGTCATACTTACCTTCTGACGAGGGGAAATCCGTAGAGAGCTCTGGCTCTGATAGCGACTGGGCTGCAACAGAAGAGCAGCGAAAGAAAGCAGAGCGCCATGTGAATCCCATGAGGTCCCCCAGCCCGTCTACAGAGGGACATCAGAAGGGTAAAGCAGTGGCAGATGCAGAGGCAGACGACAATGATGATGATTCCGAGGGTTGCGACTGAAGAAGACAAGCTTGAAGACGGGGAACGAGACCACGTGCAAAGCGGGCAGACTATCTAAGGAAGCTATTCTGGCAGTGCATGATTTTGGGAAGAGGGTCCAGGAGGAAGCGACCGAAATTGGCAAACAGTTTGGGAAACATCGGCAGGTTATTCTGACGGAGGCAGGATTAGCTAGGAAAGCAACTCGCAAGGAGTCCATTTGGAACCAGCATCAGGCCTGGTTTAAAACTGTGCTGCACCCATCCAAAGCAGGTATGTTATTGCGCTTGAAGGTTGTTCCGATCTATGTTCATACCCTTTCAGCGAGCTTGCAGGCATGGAAAGCCAAGCAGGCTGAGCATTATCATGCCCACTCACACAAGGACCCTAAGAACGCGGCTCTCTGGAAACAAATCCGAGAGCATTTTGATCATGCGATTGCCACTCCTGACGATCTATCCTCTCGAGAGTCATGCAGTCTTATGATGGCAGTCCGTGAAATGTTTGCGAAAATCGGTGAGTGCTGTTTTGGTGACTAACGTTTACTGGTAACTAACCTTTATTGATAACGCGACCTTCTGAAGGCTTTGTACTGGCACCGTACATACGGAATTCATGTCGCTGGCATTGTGATTTATCCAGGAGATGAGGAGTCTGGCCGCCAGGCCTCCGGCTTTTTTGCGGGGTCAGATATTGTAAAGGCCCTCATTGACGCTCAACGAGTTGATGCCAAGCATATGATAGATGAGATCACGACAATCCTTAAGTGCGTTTTGTTTTTAATTAAAGGCTACGTCATGCTAACATACTACAGGTACAAGGATTTAGAGGCTGCGCAAGCAGGAGGCAAGAATATCAATTTTCTTCCGCCGCCTGCCCCTGGTCGCCAATGCTTCGCTTCTACGCAATGGTAAATCCGACAGGGATAGAAATCGCATGGTTGCACCCGTGGTGATCAGCGAAGCATTCGGTTAATATCTCTCACCTGATCATACTGCCATTGTACTCACATTTTTAATAGCTGAAGCCGGTCATGCGCTAAAGACTTCCAATAGTAGATGGATGACAATGCTCGACTGTCCTGTACTCGACAAGGTTATGCATCCATGACTGGCCCGCCTGGAGTTCCGCCCCCTGGCCCTGATTTTGACCTCAAATCGCTGTCTGCAAGTCAGTTACGCGCCCTGGTGGGTCCATATTTGAGGATTCATCTTAGTGAGATGTATGAAGCTGAGTTGGGCCTGAGATGAGGATGAGGATGATAGTGATGCAGAGAAAGGCAAGATGGCCAAGCGGAAAGGCAAGTCCAAGAAGTCTAATGAGCATCGACGAACAAAGGGCGCGGTCGTGGAGGTGCCTGATGTTCTCTTATCTATCCAGGGTTGGAATCCTCGTGCGTTTTCCCATATTCGAAATCGCCACCAATTAATATCTTCGCACTACAGTTCAGTTGCAAGACCTTACCTCGTACACTGGCGAGGTGTTCGAAATCCCTCTTGTCATTGATACAGATGGTGTCATCTTACTGTCGTCTCAAAGATTCAGAAAAATTTATTAAGGATCTCCCTCCCCACGTCACTCGCAAGCAAATAGGCAAGATGATTCGTGCAGAAACTCCGACCTCAGATGCAAGTGCAGAGCATTCGGGCTCAGAGGCTTCGTGTCCTAACTTGGTAAATTTATGATTCAACTGAAGATCTTTGTACTCATTACCAGCAGGTTTCTCACACACGTGGTATGGTTCCACGCGCCAACTCTGGGGCTCCGCACTCTAACCTTGGGGCTCCACGCTCTAACCATTGGGCTCCGCGCTCAACCAATGGGCTTTGCGCTCCACCGCTGGGGCTTTGCGCTCCACCGCTGGGGCTTTGCGCTCCACTTCTGGGGCTCCACGCTCCAATCAATTTGTCCCTAGGCACACGGACTATGATAATCATGCTGACTACAGTGACCTCCCAGACGACTATGACAATCTCCCACCATCATCTCCTTTTTCCCCTGCTACGCCTCGAGGTTCAAATGCAAATGCAGCCCATGGACGATCCCAGTACAACCGTCTGTGTGAAGACATCCGCCATTCTTTGGCCTCTAAGTCTGACACTCGGAAATGACCTCGTGGTGATTATGAAACTATCAGTGAGGCCGACGACATCAAGACTGCCGTGGTGGATGATAGGCATTGGGCCAGGATGCGCATATGTCGTCTACATCTTTATTTTATTTTATTTTTTCAATCTCAACCAACCTTTTGAATCGCAGGACAGGACAAGCATGGATCAAAGGTCTACTCTTGGTCATCAGTAAGTTACTATTCAATTGTCATTTTATTTTACGGTGCTAATTGATTGCCATTCACTTAGTCATAAGCCGATTGCTTGTGCTCCATCCATGGCACGAGCCGTCCCAAACAAGAATGCTGCGCGCTTACCATCTCGTTCGTCAGCGGCACCCTATACTGATTGCTTCGCCTTCATGCCAGCATGGCCGTCGAGTGGCTGTTGAAGCTGAGTATGAATTTGACTCCTACTGATCTTCATAGCAAGTACATCATTCTCGCATGTTTTGGTTTGGATCCTTACTGGGTTGCAACTTCTCATATTATGTTTTAACCTCACTCACTCGTGCCCTGTCCAGTTGCTCATCATGTTATGCCCCTTATGTGTATGCCCCTTCATCACTTATGCTTTATGCCTTTTTGTTGTCACGTGCATACTATGATCAGATAAGTGATAGACATTGATGCGAATATCACTATGTTTTTCCAGCCGTCTCACTAGAGAATACTGTCCGAAGTGTGACCGTTTAAATTTGCTAGTCTTAATGTGAATTCTCAATGACCTTATTGAGGGTTTTTGGTACGAATTCTACACCTGCCGCCACAGTAACATTGTAAGGTGCATTGTAGTACCATTTTATTAATATATTCTGACTTCACGGCCTTCATTTTGCACCACCACATCTCATGGTTCTTTACATGCTAGATGTTTTCATGTAGTTTATCATATGGCAAGTACATGTAAAAAATGAAAAATGAGTGCATAGACAATAGTTGTGTGATGAATCGAGCACATAGGGTGGGGGGGCTATCTGGGAAAGTGAAAAGGTGTGTAATAAGGGGGTGGGGTGGGTTATCTTGTCCTTGTAACTTGTATGTCACACTATCTCATATGTTCTGCCTTACTTACTAGTCTATGGTTAACCCACATGTGCATATGACAGACAGAAAGAACTCACATACCATTTTGCAATTTTTTCTCGACCGTCATCATAGATTCATATGGTACAGCATTCCAATCTTCATCAATTTTTTCTCGGCAGGGGTACTGGACCATCATCATAGATTCATACTGTACAGCATTCTGATCATTCTTGGCAGGAGTACTAGACCATCATCATAGATTCGTACTGTACAGCATTCCAATCATCATCAATTTTTCTTCACAGGAGTACTGACCGACATAGGGAGAGGGGGTCTGTAATAAAGGGCATTTTGTGCAATTCATCAATTTTTTCTTGGTGGGGGTACTGGACCAACTTCATAGATTTGCACCATACAGCATTCTGATCATTCTTGGTGGGGGTACTGGACTGACATCATAGATTCGTACCATACAGCATTCTGATCATGACCAAGATGGTCTGTGAGACTGACGAGCCCAAGGAAGATGGTGCTGAAGGAGATGCGGATGAGCCCAAGAAAGGTCATGGTGGATGTGGTCATGTACAACTGGCCATTAGGAAAGAAGGACTGAAGCTTTTCGTCCAATACAAGAGACCCAAAGATGAGGGTGAGGATGTGAAATCAATGCAGCCTGACAAGCAGCTGATTACACCGTCTTCAGAGGTTTATACGAATGTTCAAGAAGATGTCAGACTCCGACCTTCATCTAATAGGTCTTTCAGATGAGTATGCTCATCCTGAGTGGATGATTCTCACCATTATGCCTGTCCCGCCTCCACCTGTCCGTCCCAGTATAGCAGTTGATGCCAGATGGTGGTGCTATGCAGAGTGAATATGACTTGATGTACAAGCTTGGTGAGATTATCAAGGTGTCTGCACATATATGGCGGAATATGATATTTGTTAACCCACATGTGCATATGACAGACAGAAAGAACTCACATACCATTTTGTGCAATTCATCAATTTTTTCTTGGTGGGGGTACTGGACTGACATCATAGATTCATACTGTACAGCATTCCAATCCTCATCAATTTTTTCTTGGTGGGGGTACTGGACCAACATCATAGATTCGTACCGTACAGCAGTCCAATCATCATCAATTATTTCTTGGAAGGGAAACTGACTGACATCATAGATTCGTACCATACAGCATTCTGATCATCATCTATTTTTCTTGGCGGGGGTGCTGGACTGACATAGGGAGGGGGGGCTGATCTGGGAAAGTGAAAATGTGTAAAATAAGGGGCATTTTGCGCAATTCGTCAATTTTTTCTTGGCGGGGGTACTGGACCAACATCATAGATTCGTACTGTACAGCATTCTGATCATGTTGTTGTGGTCCACCCTATATTATATATGGTCTGCCCTAGTTAGTCTATCATGTTGTTGTGGTCCGCCCTACATGAAATATGGTCCACCCTATGTAGGCTATATTGTCTTTGTGGTCCGCCCTATGTGACATATGGTCCTCCCTAATTAGTCTATAGTGGTGTTGCGGTCCACCCTATGTAGGCTATATTGTCTTTGCGGTCTGCCCTATGGGACATATGGTCCTCCCTAATTAGTCTATAGCATTGTTGCGGTCTGCCCTACATACACTATAATGTCTTTGCGGTCTGCCCTATGGGACATATGGTCCTCCCTAATTAGTCTATAGTGGTGTTGTGGTCCGCCCTATGTAGGCGGTCTGCCCTATGGGACATATGGTCCTCCCTAATTAGACTATAATGGTGTTGTGGTCCGCCCTACTTAGGCTATAATGTCTTTATGGTCTGCCCTGTGGGACATATGGCCCTCCCTAATTACTCTACAATGGTGTTGTGGCCTGCCCTATCTGATATATGGTCCGCCCTAGTTGGTCTATACTGTTGGTGTGGTCCACCCTATATGGTCCACCCTACATAGGTCATGATGTCTTTGTGGTCTCCCCTACATGACATACAGTACTCCCAAAGTAGTCTATATCCTTGTCAATGTTGTTTTCTACCATGGGATCATGACTAAAGATACTACTGGTAAACCTGGCATCCAGGCGAAGGTAACTAGGATGGGCGAAATCACCTAGGCAAAGGTAAGGTGGGAGTCACAAGTACCATGGTTCACAACGAAGGTAATGATTGCGCAATATTTTAAAACACTAGGTGACCACTACCAAGGTCCAAGGTAGGAAGCATCCTAGCTATCAACTCTGGAGCTCTTTTTTATTGTACCATGTAAAACTCCAGAATGTACAGGTGAAGTCAGTAGCAAGTGTAGGTGCATGGGGATATGCATCTGTAAAAATTCAGTCAGTGTACCTGCAGCGAAAGCATGTAACAACCATACCACATTATTATGTACCAATCGACAGGACCTGTGTGGACATAGGGCTTAAACTAGTCAAAGAGGCTCAGCTGAGTGACAGATAAGAAAGGTAGGTCCAGGTATGCCGGTAACACATAGACAAATATGGTAATGCAATCATACAAGCCTAGTGCAGGCTTGATTGTCACAGTGTATCCTTTGTATTGTTAGTGCGAGAAGATTGGTTGAATTATAGTAGAACTAAACAGATATGACCACAAATACTACCAGACTTCATAATGAACAGTGTCTTCCTAGCAAGACACTAAATTGAGCAATATACAATTGCATTCACAATTTCAGCCATTATATGATTCTATATGGTAGATATAACACAAACATTCATGGTAGTTCAATGCTATTCACCATCAGAATCAACAGAAAATTATCGCAAAAAATGAAAATCTAGGTGGTTTGTGACCCCAGACACTCCGGTATATCTGGGAAAATCCATTAGATATATGGTCCAAAATACCCTGTGGTACGTGCCATGACATGGTCCCAATGGTCTATGGTCCATGGGCAGTACATCCTCTTTTGGTCCACACAAATAATAGGGAAGGACCGTGGAACGTTGGAGAGACCAGCAGAAACATACCTCTTAGGTACAAATCTCTATAGACAACAATCAACCTAAGAGGTATCTAAAATGGGGTGACCAAAGTGCCGCCACCCGTGTTTCACGATGGAGCAATTCATCAAGGCCATACGTATGGTACAGAACGGTCATGGTAAGTTTTTGTTATGATATCACCAAAGTGCTTGCTCACCATTGCATCTCACACAGTTCCCCCATCATCACTGAAACCATATGGATGGCCTTACTGACCTGAAGATGAGGTGTGCTCAGTCCATACACAAACAGGTACCGTGAACTTGCATACATTTTCCTCTTTCATTTTACTCATAAATTGCGCAGTCTCTCATAGCCCAGAAGACCGCTCCCTGGCCAAAGAGGAGGACACTTCCTCAGAAGTCTCTATTGATGATATTTGTATTGGCCCCACGGCTGCTGCTGCTGACAACAGTCTCGATAGTTCCTCTTCCAAAATGGGGGAGAGTCCAGTATGAGTGGTACTGAAACACTCGCTGACCTTGACCCTGCTCTTGAATTTAACTGGTTCATGACCACTAGTCATTTTGGTGTGGGGCTATACAATGAAATGTCAGTCGCTTTTTATTGCTCTTGATCTGAACCGCATCAAATTATTCATAGATCTACCACCCGGATGCTTCATGCCCCAGGCACATCTGTCCATTACTTCACCACACTCCATGAAGCTAAGGAGTATTTCAGGCTTGCTTTGGCGGTGTGGTGTGGTGAGACGGTCTAACGTGAAAGTACTGTTTGTCACTGCAAACTCAAAATATCATGGGGTGTCCCCAATGAATAGGTTCTGTGGGGATTAACTGTTTCATTCTTACATATGCTAGATACTCAATCATGATAAATATTTACGTTTGAATCAGACATGCGAGTCTTGTATGACCCAGGCCTCACAAGCAACGTCATCTGATAAGCTTTAAGCTCAGTTCAGCATGCCAACAGTGATTCTCGCATGGCCGATAATATATCACAGGCCCATCAGAAAGTCCAGGTCTGCCGTTGAGTCACATCAGAGAACCTGTGAGAAGAAGATATCGTCATATATCATCATATATTGTAATATACAGTTGTACAACATTTGGTGTGCTTGCGCAAGAAAATGCTTTTGACAATATATTTTAACACAAGTGGCACTGAACAAAAAAAAACATTACTGAATTCGAAGTGCACTACACACTGAATTATTTGAAAACAGCGCAACTTGATTTCATGATGTCAAGGAAACATGCTTTGTAGATGTATGTAGTGTATATTCAATAATTCAGTGTGTAGTGCACTTCGAATTCAGTAATGTTTTTTTTTGTTCAGTGCCACTTGTGTTAAAATATATTGTCGAAAGCATTTTCTTGCGCAAGCACACCAAATGTTGTACAACTGTATATTACTTTGTGACACTTACCTACCAGCTCGCCACCATCTGGCCAGTATCCAGCAAGACACCAAGTCATCCGCATTGCAAAAATTGAATTTTATATTGTCTATCATAGTACAGGTCTGTCCCGAAGTGTGGCTCATATGCCACCAAACAATACAGTGAGTTGTTTACACTAACTTACTGGTACGTTACTACATACACCTTGTCCCTCAAATCATTACCGCAATGGCACCAAAATATGGAACTGCAGAAGAACGCCACAGAGCTCGATTGCAGAGCAAACTGACAACATTATCAATGGTCAATTTCAACCACTCAGAGTCTATCAAGATACTTAATGAATTTTATTTGTTTTCTTGTAGCAATAAGACTATGGAGCAGGCAAAGTCTCGAACTCGTTGGCGGGTGCGAAGTTGTCATTTTAATGATGTATGTATTTCCTTGATATACAGTGCTATATGTATCTACACTTTCACAAACAGGATGTTGTTGCATTGTTTCGCACCTTAGACCAACTGAGCACTGAACTTGGGTACAAGTCTGGTGTTCCCGAGGCACGCATCATGCAATCTCGCAGTTATCGCAGTGCTCCAGAGAGTGAGTGACGAGGGTTGGAGTGTGCTACAGCCCTGAGTTGAATGATGTATGTATTACTCTGCTGGGTCTGCAGGGGCGTGCTACCAAGTTACATGATGCCATGCAACAACTTGAATGTACGTCTGGGACTGGATATCACCTCTTGTTGAAGCAGAGCCAGGAACTGGTGGACTTGATGGGGAGACGGCTTGCAATAGAGAAGGAAGTCATATCAATAATAGACGAAGGAGGTGTTGAAGCTTATGATGAGGCAATGTTCACCAACTCACTTGTTTGGCAGACTGCAGTTGATATATCAGACAAGTCTTAATATAAACCAGCCGAATTTGTGAACTGCGTCTCACTAACACCGACGACAAATGGTTGGAGGCCAGAGACGGCGAGCCCTGAAGCATTATCAGCGCGATTTCTATGCGCACAATGCTGCTGCTTCAAAAGCAGTGAATAACGATACCAATGATGCGCCTCAACACACACATGATGTTCAACAATGCAAGCACAGCAGTTTTGAAACAGGACAAAGTGGGCGGTTGAACGTCTCTTCAACCTACTACACCGTTCCAAATTCTCCAGGGAAACGCTGTCGTGGAGATTCAGAAGTCCTACTGGAGACTACAGAGTTTAACTTTACAACTCTCGATGACTTTCCTGATAACCTTCAAAATGACACGCCAGAGTTTGTAGAATTCATGAGGCAAAAACACACTGTGGTTCATGGTGAGACCTTGCGCTTATGGGAATCCGATGCCAACTTGTTCTTGGAGGAATTCCTCCGTCTGGAGGGTCAGGGCGACTATTTACAAGATGTTTGTGTTTGTGGTGAGGAAGCTGCGATATATCATTGTCAGGATTGTCACGGTTCAGAGATGTTCTGACATTTGTGTATGGTCCGTGTACATGAAAGACAGCCATTTCATAAAATGGAGGTATGTGCATAGATACTCACATTCCTTACATCAACTGACTCTTTTGTGTTTTAAACTTAGCATTGGGATGGCATCTCATTCGACGATATTACCTCAAAGTCCATGGGGATCCGTTTGCAACTTGGACACACCTCTGGCGTTTGTTGTGACAACCCACTCCCTGCTTTCAACGACGACTTCATTATCATCTACTACAACGGTATCTACGAAGTGGGGTTAGATTTCTGCGGATGCGCTTCTGCTCAGCCACACATTGTTCAACTACTACGTGTTCGTCTCTTTCCTGCCACAACAGTCGATCCCAAAACAGCCGCAACATTTCGGGCACTGGAATACTTTCAAATGTTGTCTTTCGAGTCCAAAGTTTCCACATTTGAATTTTACAAAACAGCTGCCCGTTTGACGGACAATACAGGAATTCATGTACCGAAGGTATGTGCTAATGTTAATTCTAATTCTCTTCCAATTTGTCATATTACAATCTAGAACCGTTATGAATCTATGTTGCGCATGATGCGAGAGTGGCGGTTCATCAAGCAGATGCAACGCGCTGGTCAAGGTCATCACCCCAAAGGTATCACAGCAACTGAACCAGGTGCATGTGCTGTATTATGTCCTGCATGTCCCCATGTAGGAAAAAATCTGCCAGATGGATGGGAAAATGCACCATCTGAAATAATGGTATGTACAATTAACATCTTTTCCCTCCGACTTTGCTCTCACACAGATCCAGATTCTTATATGCCTTATTTCTGGGCATTGACGCCAATTTTCGTCTGGCTCGCCGTAACGTCTCTTCGGCCACCGCTGATTCTGGTCTCAATCATGGATATGCTTTTTTTGTAGAGGAACATGCCTACAAAAGTTTCATCAGTTCACAAGAACGAGCTGTCCAGGAGGTAAGTCCATCATTCTATTCATCCTGGGCACTAAGTATAACTCTGTGCAGATGAGTTCATGCTCCAGTCACAATGTGGTAAATCTCACAGATACAAGAGTCTCGCGTGGGCTTGCGGCCACTGGCGCCGGTACCATCGATTGTGCACGACACAATTTCAACATGCCCTGCTCCGTCAGTGACTTACAAAAGGGCGAACAGTGTGTAACTGTTCACTTTTTAGTCATATTATTATTAACAGCACAATACAGGTACCTTAATATGAATTACTTATTTTTCTCTAGCATGCGGTCTTCATCGGACATAGTGGCATTAAATATATCGTACAATATCACTTGCCAATGGAGCAAGCATATCTGGACACGTATGTCCACCTTCCCACACCAGTACCACATCAAGCACCACGAAAAGTCCATTGTGTTTCTCATACTGAAATTTCACCTGCCAGCCCACATCGCCAAATGCCAGACATCCTTCTCCTTCAATCTCATCAAGGGTGTTGGTCGCACGGACGGTGAAGCTCCAGAGCGCAGGTGGGTGGACATAAACCCCATTGCTACAAGTACACACGAAATGGGTCCCAGTTCAAGGTGTGATACCTTAGACGACCACTTCAATGATTGGAATTGGAAGAAGATATGCGCAATGGGTGAGTTTTTGGCCTCTCACTGAATATCTGAACTTACAGTTTCTGTCTCGCAGGTTTAATTTTCCGCCGAAAGTACAACTTCACATTAATTGAGGTCCAAGAACGTGTCAACGATCTCACCAATTTCGAGGCTTCTCTTGCCACAGATGAGCTAGCCGAATGGAGGAAGGACATTGAGGCATGGGAGGAAGACCGTTCACGACCGAACCCATTTGAAGACAGAGCTACGACAAGTATGTGTGCTCTATTCAACGCATTTTGAGAAGCTGATGGTGTTTTCAACAGCAATGACTCAGGCTGCCGTGCGTCTGGCCTTATCAATGGCAGAGGCCACAGAGATTGAGCGCAGTAACGATGTGTCCCTACATGATGATATCTCACCATCAGTGCTGATTTCATCAGGATTAGAACTTGAAGATCAACAGTTGCATTGACATTTCTGAACTTCACTGGATCACAAACTGACTCTATTCTAGGCGCTGTCTTGAATTTGATGCCAAGGTGGTTGGACAACACACTACAGATGTTCAGAAGGGCAAGCTCTTACAGCGGATGAATGCTCTTCGCCAACGCATTGACACATGGGGCCGGGTACAGTTGTTGTATATGCCTGGCGTCTCCCGCCTGCGGTTGCCGGATGACGTTGCAACTGAAGCCAAGGTTCACAACACTAACCTGTTCCTGCCGTCCTCTCTACCCCATCGAGTACCGTGTGACGACCGCTTGCTCAAACATGAGTGGGAGTTGCGTGAAGCTCAAGTGTATGACACACTGAATGACCTCCGCACTGTGCTCAACCTGCAATACCATCTTTACAAGTATAAGGACACATTTATCCGAGGACAGCGAGCAAATACCCGAGCAAACGGAATCATCAATAACGCTGAATGTCGCATCGACGCCTTATCACTTAAGTATTCCACCTCTAGAGGCGCACTTCTGAATCTGGCATCAAGGCTGGGCAAGAACGACAACTGGGAGAGGAGCCTGAAGCCACTCGACAAGCAAAAGGATGCAGTACCACTCAAACATGACGATGGCTGAATGGTGGGGCAGCAAAGTATATCGTGGATCTGGAAGACTTCAGGCTCCAACAGCAACGAGCTAGGGCTGCAGGACTGTAAGTACGCTCTAACCACTGGTGCTTCTCACTGACCTGGCCATTTTATAGCACTACATGTTGAATGGTGTAAGGCATGAGCGCGAGCTCATCGCTGGGAGGAAGAAGTGCAGTTACTGCAGGAGGAAATGCGCCGCGTCATTGCATTTCTCGACTGGCACGCTGGCTGGTGGGACACGCAAGGTTCACGACGTACTTTTAGCTCACTGCAAGCCAGAGAGGGTGCACTTACTTATGCTCAACGCCAGGCCAATCTACGCCGAAAAATGGCTGTCCACTTCAAATCCATGTGGGCAGCCAACTCTTCATGGCAAGCTCCACTCGCAGTTGATCTTCATTCCTAGTTAAACCCCAATTCCCCTCCTTTTGACGAGGGTGAGTATATAATATACTATCTATTTACAAGTGATATATCATGCAAGCTTTGAAGGTGATATGATGTGCAAACTCCGTTCGCAAGTAATATGTCACGCGAGCCTCGTGTAGAGCTTCCAAGGTGATGCATCACAGAAACCAGTGATATAATGTGCAAACTCCGTTCGCAAGTAATATATCACGCGAGCCTCGTGTAGAGCTTCCAAGGTGATGCATCACAGAAACCAGTGATGTATCACGCAAACTAATGAAAGTGATATATCATGCAAGCCTCACAAGCTTTTAAGGTGATGTATCACGCAAACTAATGATATATCACGCGGGCCTCACAAGCTTTGAAGGTGATACATCACGCAAACTAATGATATATCACGCAAGTGTTTGAAGGGATACATCACGCAAACTGGTGATATATCACGTGATGCAGGACATCGGACTTGATGTATCACTGTCTACGTGATACATCACAGCACAGCCTGCAGGAAAGGTGAGCGAGTTGATACATCATGGTCTATGGACCACAGGCTCTGATATAACATCAGCCTTCTACAATACTAGATATTAATATATCATACCTACAGGGTATTGTGAATGAAGACGGTCGTTTCTTCACTATGGTGCCACCTTAGCCTTGTGAAGAACTTGTCATTGATCCAAATGATGAATTTCTCTGACACGGGTGTAAATGCAGACTTTATGTGGTCTTTAGAGTGTCATGTCCGACAACGTCCTTCGTCTCTTATACCATAACTCGTACACACATTCAAGGAGGCTGACTTGACATAGCTGTTTATAGGGCACTCCAGCTCCCATTTCTCAGTTCCAGTTTTCAACACGCAGATGTATGGTGATTCTGACCTTGAATTTTGTGGATGGGCACCCAATCTCAATGCTAGGGACACGTCAAACTTTTGTATTCAATGACAATTATATATGACGTGACAACAGAATATCAAAAAAAAACTTAGCTCACCAGCAGAGATGTCATAAGCGTCTGCAAAGTTGTCTCTGTATTTCAAGAGAGCTCCAGCGCATTCAAGTATGGCCTGCAAACCTTGCATGACATGGCTGCTGCTTGTGTCGACATGAAAGGCGAGGGATGTAGCATGTAGCTCGGTGCAAGTGAGTGACGAACTTCGGGTGCCAGGTTACGAGCAAAGATGGTAGTTATTGAGAACGATGAGGGCGTACCAGTATTGGAAGACATTCAGAAACTCAGATAATTCCACTGGCACTTGCGTTGTTGATAAAGCGAAGTCTTCAAGATTTTGTCTGCGTCAAAATAGGCCTGAGTACTCCTCAGACAGACCAAAGACGAGTGAAGATGGCTGTCATTTCGAGTGGCTACCGAATACTCAGCGTTGGAAGCCAACGGCACAGTGAATATTGCATGATGGCTTGTAATCTAAGACATACTGTTAATTGACGTGAAGGTTACCCATTCTTCGACTGATCTGTGTACCTTCAAACTCGCCATCATGCACGGAAGACTTTGCAGAGTCTTCGCTTGCCCCACTCCACGTATGCACTCATTGTGTGCAGTAAGGCGCGTTTTTGCACGGACTACGACATGGAGAATGTCTGCATCGCGTAGGGGTGCAGAAAACCATCGTGGTGAGGGAGGTTAAGTGGGATTGGCGAAGGAGGGATGCCTGCTGCGTGGTTGGGTGAAGGAGGCTGAGTATTCGAAGCTCGAAGAACGAAGTAAATACTCACGTGTGCGTTTTTCTCTCATAATACCAACAATGATGTCCCTGTACCCTCAAAGTTCCCCCACAGTAGCCTCACGGCATCGCGCTATTATGGAAGCGTCATCGTGGGTGTGCAGTGTATCTGCATTCGAAATTTCAAGGAACTTGAAGGAGCCCGGCAGCCCACAGCTGCCAAGGCTGGCTGAAGACCGTCATAACTTTGATTAACTGCATCAAACAACTACAAATACAGGCACCATGGTCCATGGCCCATTTCTAGCGCCAGTGCGTCCATCCTAGATTTGTCCTACATCTCTTTTAGTTCAGTCCAAGTAGTCGCCTCGTCGACCTCTTCCATCTTCCACTTTCACATGTTTCGTATACACCAGCTAACTGATTCAAGGACAGACTCGATGAGCACCTCACAAGTTGTTGGTGCAATAAGCTGGGTCTCGAATCTTCTCCAGTGCATCACTTGTATGTCTCTGTTCCGTTTCACTGCACTCGCCCTTCTCTGATTTGCCCTTCTCTGTAAAGCTATCTAGCGTCACAGGAAAAGCAAAGTGATCGATATTGAACGTCAAGGGGCCCAATTATAGACGACGAGGTGTTTTAAACCTCATCCGAACTTTCAGCGCGACTGAATAGACGATCCAAGTTCGCTCCAGCAGCCAGAGCTTCAAGGGGTGAGTCGAGTATCTAACAAAATCATTATCCTGATCAACATAAGGGCTACTCACAGGTTGCAACGCGTTACTGATTGGACCTCGAATTCAAAAAATTTCTCGTCATATTGCTTTCAACAAAATCAACCGCAACAGTTCACAAAGGATCAACAGGTGAGCACATCGATGGCACATCACATTGCACCATTTACGATCCTTTCACATAGTCAACGACCAATGATAAACTCCACGACGCCATGGCTGTCCTTGATGCTGAACCGGCTGATCCCTTTTCTCTTTCAGACCTCTTTGCTTTGGATATGCTCAATGGGTGTCCAACTTACGGTCTCATCCTCGACTGCGCACTATATCCTTGCGATTTATCAAGTGTGATGATAGGCGTTGGGCTCCGGTACTTGCAGGTGATAAGGTTTGTGTCATTGACGGGGTTTAGATATTGTATTTCTACTCTCGAGTTTCCGGTGTTGAACACAGATGCATGGTGGTGTCGACCTTGAATTCTGTGAATGGACACTTCAAATATCTTTTATGAATTCAAAGGTGACTAGGGCGTGACTAAAGAAGCTACCAAGATGTCGATTCGACACTTTAATAATACTGATGGCAGTGACTTTAGCCATAGCTGTGAGCTGAGAATTGAGGAGAAACAAATGCGATATTTAGAATGCAGTGCACAGCTGCCATGCAGAAGGGGCGTGTTAGAATGTCAGATGGTAGTTTAAGCTTTAGCAGAATACATCCTACTATAGTTCCCAGTGCCCACGATATCAAGGATTCACTAATGCAGTACGGTCCCGGATGACGTTTGGTTTACCACTGGGGGCCTGTTCTTCAAATCACTATCAGTGACAATCGTAGAGTACATCAACACAAGGAGATCTCACCTTCGCACAGTTGAACGTATCCAAAGAATACTTGCTCGTACTTGATTACTTCACGGTTTCGCTCGCGGAGAGCCACATGGCTTCTACATCGACGAAGGTAGCCGCAACGAAATCGGTCCTGGAACCATCAATAACTTTGAAGGGACATGGAGAATGGATTGCATCTATATCCTATTTTCCAGACGGCCAGCGAATGATCAGCGGATCTGATGATGCTACCGCTCGGCAATGGGATCTGAAGGCGGGCAAGGAGATCGAGGAAGCGCGGGATGATTGCGAGAGGATGGTATGGGCAGTGGCAGTATCAAGAGATGGTCGATGGGTTGTCACTGGTGGTGGAGATTGGGCAGTTGCCAAGCTGAAAGCCTGTGAGGTTGAGACTGGGATTGTGAAGACATTCGAAGGACACTTATGGGAGATCACCTGTATTGATATCTCCATGGACAGCACGCTGCTTGCGAGCGGGTCGGGAGATAAAACAGTGCGGATAT
Source organism: Suillus discolor (assembly GCF_016758755.1). Classification (NCBI taxonomy): domain Eukaryota; kingdom Fungi; phylum Basidiomycota; class Agaricomycetes; order Boletales; family Suillaceae; genus Suillus; species Suillus discolor. The sequence goes on from NW_024541379.1 coordinate 28,789, forward strand.
GGAACTTGGAGACTGGCGAACCCGTGGCTGATCCGTTCAAGAGCATCGATTGGGTGGGGGCGGTTCGATTCTCCACAGATTCGAAGAAGTTTGCAGTCAAGCCGTCGGCGGGGATGTGCCTTGAAATCTGGGACGTTCAAACACAGACATTGGATGTCAGACTGAGGGCATATGACGTAGGAAGCAAGTTCGATGTGCCAATGTTCTGGACAAACAAAAACAAAAACATCTTGGCCGCGTTCCAATTCACGGATGACTTCCCCATGACAATCTATGAGTTTGACGCGGCGACGCTGGAGGTCGTCGGAGCTCCCTTTGAAGGGCACAACAATGATATCGCCGGTTTAGCACTTTCATTTGATGGTGCTCTCCTTGCTAGCGCTTCATACTTCGAGGATTCCGTCAAGCTCTGGGCTTTCGAGTCCCGACAGCTCCTCGCCTCTTTCTATGTTCAGAAGCCCAATGTCCTTGTCTTCTCACCTGACTCGCGCCAACTAGTCTATTCGACAGCTACCAAAAAAGACTGTAAGATTTCATCTGCGATACTCCACCCGACGTCCTGTCGCAGCCGGTGTATGTATTCCCACAATTCTATGTTCGTGGCTAACACTTTCTTACAAACATGTACGCGAAAAGACTCCATCAGATCTAAGTACTAACCAATCGCCTGTCATAACTCTCTCCCCTCCATTGCAATACTCTCCTTACAGTAGTCCCTGCTACCACCGTTACGTGGACCCCCGCGAGCTCCTTCCTTCCTCTTCCTATACTCATACAGTCCTCTCAGCTCGCAACGTCGAGCTGACGATCTCCCCCTTGAAAAAATGCTCCAAGACCTTTCAAAATATATCATCAAGGATGGACCTACCCTGTTACTCGTGGTGGGTTCGGGGAGATCTGGAAATGCACCTTGCCACATCAATCGTAGCTCTGTCAAAGTTTGTTTGCCGTCTGTTGTCTGTCCATCTGTCTGAAAATGAATCATTTGCAGGTTGCAGTGAAAGCATTGCAGGTGTATGCTGATGATCAACTTGGGGCACCGAAGATGAAAAAGATCAAGGTGAGTGTCTTGCCGAAGGATTAAGTCTATTGCTTACACCACAGGGCGCCACTTCGTAGAGGATAAGCGTGAACTCAAGATATGCGCTAAACTCAACCATGCAAATATTCTGCGCATTCATGGTTATACGTATGGTTTCGGCCCATTTCCTGCGATAATCAGTCCTTGGGCAGAGAATGGAAACTTGACGGTCTATCTGGAAAATCAAGGTGCAGGCTCTGACTCTCGTTCGACGATTCCAGCTGGCAAGTTCTCTATTCGTGTATTTTGTGTAGACCCCAAAACTGACGGAAAACTTAGCTAAGAGATATTATAGCTGGCCTGCAATATCGTATGTGATAAACTTCACTATTGCCGGACCGAGCCATAATTACTCCTCATAGTCCACGCCAACAGTGTCATCCATGGCGACTTCAATGGGGTGAGTTTTATCTTCTCGATGGTTCCGATGTCATTGAGACGTGAGCTCCAGCCTAACGTGTTGATCCGTGCTGATGGTACTGCGTGTATTGCTGACTTTGGTCTTTCCTTGATGTATTCCGAGATTGTAAGCGCCTCTCAGGCTTCCTGGACGTCCACTCTCAAAGGAAACATGCGATGGATGGCTCCTGAGCTGCTCGCAGAGCGGGAGGATGGCTCTCAAGCTCGGCCAAGCAAGCAGAGCGACATGTATTCATTCGGCGGTATCATGCTGCAGGTATGTCCGGGTCAACTTCGGCCTCTCATTGATATCATAAGCTCTACTCGTAGGTCCTCACCAATAAAGTACCCTATTATCACCTCACGAACGATGCCGCCATCATACTCTGCATAGTCAAATCGCAAACGCCTCCCCGATTTCGTTATCCTGAGCTCCCTGAACAATACTGGCCAATTATCGAACAATGTTGGTCTACTGATCCTCGGGACCGTCCCTCGACAAAGGGAGCTGACACAACGATCAGTAATGAATTTAACTTGCTGTCCATATCTCGTTGATTTTTGCACTACTACTAGAGATGTACCAGACAATGCTGTTCATAGGACACTTAGCTCCCGTTTATGAGCTTGCGGTATTTGACGCGCGGATGTATGGTGATCCCGACCTTGAATTTTGTGGATGGGTATTAAATCTTAATGTCAGAGACACGTTCGACTTTGTAGATTCCAAAGGTGATTTTATAGGGCGTGATAACAGAATATCACAAAAGGCTACCGAGATATCCTGTAATGTCATATGTGCGCTCACTAAGTTGCTACGACAGGTGAGGAAAGGAGGCCTTCGTGAACGTTGATTCGTTCAAAGCGAAGCTGGCAAACGAGCAATGCTGAAGTTTGAATGAGTGCTTGAGCGTTTGTCGTCCATCGTCAGGTGGGAACAGGAAAACAGCTTCGACTCATTAAGTCATGGCAGTGATTGCCATGGTTGTGAGTCGGAGAAGCAAATGCGATGAATAGAATGGCGGGCGCAATGCACAGCAGCCATGTCATAGGTATATATATGCAAGACCGAGCCCAAGGAAAATAGCTACACTCACATTCAAGGATTCATCACTCCTCGAATTCTTCGCTGCCAAAGCGCTAAACTCGGTAACACCAAATTCTCATCTGTATCTCCAGCGCGGATGAATTGATATTTAACTTTACCAGAGAGATCATATCCGAATTGCTGTCACCATTAGTCACATAGCACACTGACACCAGGAGACCTGACCTTTCAACGCATTCAAAGAATACCTTTCCCGTATTCGACTACCAGGTTTGACTTACAGAAAGACAGCCATGGCTTCTGCGCCCACGTTAAAGGCAGCTGCCACGAAATCACCATCGATGACTTTAAAAGGTCACAGAGACCTGATTCAATCTATATCTTACTTTCCAGACAGCCAGCGAATAATCAGCGGATCTTGGGACAAGACCACTCGGCAATGGGATCTGAAGGTAGGTAAGGAAATCGAGGAAGCGCGAGGTGTTTGCGAGGGGCAGGTATGGGCAGTGGCAGTATCAAGGGATGGTCGATGGCCAGTGGTGGAGATGGTGATCGTGCGGAGTTGAAAGCGTGTGAGGTTGAGACGGGGATTGTGAGAACATTCGAAGGACACTCACGGAGGATCAACTGCATCGATATATTTCCACAGACAACACGTTATTGGCGAGTGGGTCAGAAGATAAAACGACGCGGATATGGAACTTAGGGACCGGAAAACTCGTGGCTGGTCCATTCAGAGGCATGGGGGCTGTTCGATTCTCAACAGACTCGAAGAAACTTGCAGTCATGTCGTGGCTGGGGATGTGCCTTGAGGTCCGTGATGTTCAATCACAGAAATTGGACGCGAAGATAGGGGAATTCGGTGGAATAGGATCCACGTATAAGCCAGCTGTATGCTGGACAAAAAACAACAAAATCATCATAGCCCCATTCAACTTCATCACAAACGATGATACCAGGACAATCCACGAGTTTGACGCGTCGACGCTGATGACGGTCGGAGCTCCCTTCGAAGGGCACACCAAGGATGTCACTGGTCTAGCACTTTCATTTGACCATGTTCTCCTCGCTAGCGCTTCCTTCGACAACGCCATCAAGCTCTGGGATTACGAGTCCCGCCAACTCCTCGCTTCCTTCGACGCTCAAAATCCTCGTATCCTTATCCTCTCACCCGACTCACACCAACTTGTGGCACTTACATCGAATCTGAAGATGATTACAACATCTGTATCTACGATACTCCATCTGACGTTCTCGCTCAGGCCAGTGCACCGGCACACATATCCTATTCATGTGCTAATTCTCCCTTACAGACCAGTGCACGCAAGAAGTTAGCTCTTCGTGATCTTCTAAAAGTATGTTCCTTGTTATTTTGTTTGACATTACACCGCTTCATCTATGGCTATCGCTGCAGTCTGACGCAACCCATCGTGCTGCCACCGTGCGCCCGCGCCCCAAACCACCAATATGTACCACACGTATCCCTCTGTCTACGGTTGAACCACAGCAATCCATGTTCCTTCGTCTCAGAAAGCTTCTTCGTCTCTCCCCTCGCACGAACGCGGTACGCCCTGGTCGGAACGGTCAACCTCGCGATCCATTAGATGTATCTTTCTTTCTTTTGTTGCTTTCGTATTTTACCTGACATCTGTGCTGCAGTTTTCTACCAAGTTACCTCTACCCCGCCCCGTCTCGGGAACTCAGGCATGTCGAGTTCATTTTTCGCATTTTATTCAAAGTCTAATGCATAGATTTGCAGCGCAACGCTACAGCGGGTGCTCCCAACAAAGACAAGGATATAGTACACGATGAATATCTCGACACTGCCTAACCGAACCCTGATTCACTCGCCCGCGCTGTGCCATCGACAATTGTTTTCAATTGGCATTCAGTACTCAGTACTCTATGTACGCGGATATCGAATCTCGATACACATGTTCTTTGTGACTTTAGATCTCACGGTTCTCGATATTTTGAGACACGTCAATATGTCTTATCCTCAGTAAGCTATGTATTATTATGGTCAAATTATGGTTCTTTGCTATTCTATATAACCAGAGCTTCGAATTCTAGATTAAGCAATGTTTATCCTGTGATTGTTTTTCGAACCAGCATCCCTTCTCTCTGGCAAAGTCAATTGAACGCAGTCATATCGGCGTATGCATATACCTTTGCTGAACTGAGACTGACATCCCAGAAGTTCTGTGCGCTGGTCCATGTATCGCTTCTAATCAGGTAAAGCAGAATATGAGCAATTCGTGATGCGAGAGGCTAAACTACTGACCCAAAGTAAAAATGAGGGCGGTGATACCATTGCGACGTGATAAATCGAGTGGACCGGGGATGTTAATCGATTCTGGGAAAAGGGGCAGTGTTGTCGTGAACGATGACGTCGATATGGAAAACTGACAGCCTCCCTGATACTTGTACCGTCAATTAAACACAGACGAATAGAAAGGCTCGGTGTTACGCGCTCACAAGCAAGACGTGCGGGAATTTCTGTGTCGCGTGCATGCAAGAAATTCCGTCGATGGTGGGGAAAACGCCATGGAAATTGGATAGAAGTCTGCTGCGTGGTTAGCTATGGAGACTGCGGAAGTAATCAGTTTTACAAAGTGGTGTGAAAGTGGGTTTAGGTCCTAAGACTGGAGTTAGAAAGTAATACATTATAGGATAATATCAACACATCGTAACATTGTTTGCCAATCGTTTGCACTTGAAATCCGGTTTCAAAACTTAAAGTACGAAACAAAGTGACTCACTGGGTGCCTTCCCTCATAGACACTACGCGATAAACAAGGGCAAGCTCTCATTGTCATGTGAATACAGGTCCTAAGCCTTGTCAGTGTTTCTGATGTGACGGTACGCCCACGGGTCAACGAGAGTATTTGTCGGAGTTTGAAGAGACAAAGTGTAGAAGGACGCTCCATTTGACTCGAAACTGCGACTCACCCCTCACTGCACAAATCATTCCCAACTCATCCGTCTCCACTACTAATTTCACATGGAGTGTTCGAAAAGTGTTAGCGGTCCCAAGGTGTGATCTCAACGACTATTTTATCCACACGTGGTAGTCGAACGACATGCAGCCCTTGTAAGTCAGTCTACTGAAGAAATATTGCATCTCGCCTCCATGGACAAGGACTTCACGAGTCGCTAAATGCACCTGATTCGGCACTGTCTCAGTCACCGTGAGGTAAATTCCTCCGTTTAGACAATACTACTTCCACAGAACTGATATTTAACTATAGAGAATAATCGTCTGATAGACGCCCATGCTAATATATATAGACATAGTTCAATCTACTCAGAGGAGATATAAACGGAACGCACTTGAATTCTCCTCAACTTTGATCCCTCGTGCTTCATCCATCCCAGCCTCCGTCCTCGCGAAGTTTGAACTGGTTTTTATCTTCATCGAGTTGCAGGACGTGGACAAGGCTATATTCTCGGAAGCGAACCTTGTAATGTCTCCGAGGTTGATTGGTGCGTCGATTTTTTCATAGAGACGGGCGCAAGTGTTGACTCGGCGACGGTAGGCATCTGCAAGGTGGTCAAGATGGCACTCAACTATGTTAATCGCCGTATTCACCTGAGCTTTGATGTTGACGCGCTCGACCCAAGTGTTGCATCTAACCCGGGCAGTAAGCATTTTGGTTTTGATTCTTATTCTTGATAGTCAGTGCTGCATTGGGTGGGATAGAGTCAGTCATATGTTTGCACGCTTTTGATGACGTAGTGCGCGCCGAAATACCTTCTGATGGAGGTGTGTTTCGAAGGTCACGTATCCTGAGTCTGATACCTGATACTGCGGACACTCACTACAGGCGGGCACAGCACACTGACTTACGCAGATACTTTATACATCGTTTATTTCGTTCCATTGGGACTTGGAACTACAAAGACTTCGATTTGTTGTAGGAATGTCCAAGTCCGCGATGGGTAGACGATGTCTTCCTACGCCAATCTATTCTAAGTGAAATAAAATGAAGTCAATAACCAGCACTCACCAAGATCCCGCAGGTGGGTAGTGGCCTTACAGGACACCACATCTGTAAGGCGATTTATGAGACTGGTGTATTCGTCGCGCTTGACTTGACGGTACGTCTGTTACTTTTGCTCACATAGTCCCTTGACGACCTGACATGTTCCCCGGAGGCAGATCGCTTGTGGACGTGGAGAGCATACGCGAGACTGTAACGTGAGGTGCTTACTAAAGAGCACAACGATCCACTATTCTATGAGAGGAGAGAGTGGTTGCATGGGTCGCTGAAGCGTGGAATTCGCATCCAATGTCCTTGTGGAGTGTGCCCGACAACCCGGAGACGCGGCCTTCTATTGGTGGTTGCCCATATACCTACATCGTTAGTATTGATAACTTGGCTTCCTGTCCGTTGTGTTTATATTAATGGATTAATGGATTTTGTCGATAGATTTCGAATATACAATTTCAGATGGCAATATTAAGTCTGTCGATAACGTCTGGAGCACATACACGAAGAACATACCCAGCCAAAGGGAGAGTACCCTCGATTCAATAATATTTAACGTGCCGTGTTCGATGATTACGAATAAATACCCATTTAAACATATCCACAGTCGCGTCAGGGAATATCCGGGTGGCCAGCGTGTTATACTATTGTCGGAATCAAGGTCAGTGGATTCATTGCTTGGCCCGGGGTAACAATTTGTTGACCACAACGCAACAAAGGGACGCGTTAAGACTAAGCGTAGCGGTTCATCGCCTAGTAGTGGTTGCTTCAACAGTTTAAATACTGCAACTTGCGTCTCTTTCCTCCTGTTCAACATCCATCGCATTTTGCCTTCCGCATCTACCATCTAACTTGTGTACTGTGAGTCACTCTTGTATACTTACTTCACCTTCTGTCACTCACCTCGTCCTGCCACAGACTGTAGCCTCGCGCCGTACACACTTCATCTCAACTATTCTAGATAATTAAATATGTACCAGGAGACGATTCAAACGGGCCAAATGCCAGTCCAAGGCCCACCTCAACATCCTTACCCCCCGACGATGTACCAGCAAGCTCAAACGGGCCAAGTGCCGGTCCAAGGCCCACCTCAACCTGGATTTCGTCCTTACCCCCCAATGATGTACCAACAGCGGAATCAAATGGGCCAAATGCCAGGCCCAGGCCCAGGCCCGCCTCAACCTGGGTTTCATCCTTACCCCCCAATGATGCCCCAGCCTCCACTTGTGCCCTCGCGATTCAGGCCTTACCCCCCGGAGGTCTACGTATATTGTTATCAACAATATTTACATGCAACTGGCCAAGTCCCCGGACCGCCAAACCCAGTCCCTCCCTCTCCCCCTCCTCCACACCATTTGGGTGGGTATCCCCCCGCCTTCCAGGGTATGGGTGCACCGCCAGCGGCTGCGCCGCCTCAACATCCTTCAGCACCCCCCTTGGCACAACCTTCCCACGACACGCATTTGGAGCAAGGACCAGAGGAACAAGCATCAGTAGCTGACGCTGAGGAGAGCACTGTCAAGCGCGGAAAGCGCAAGGCGGTGGACTTGGATGACGATGATGCTCCCCCACGAAAGAAGCAAACGTTTCCCCCCCTTGTTGACTACCCCGATTTCGTGAGTCCATTTTGTATTTAGTTCTAGCTATCATGCTGACAATTATCTCATCAGGAACTGGTCCAAAACAATGGCGAGGTCCGTTACAAGTGCTGCCTGTCGCAGTGCGAAAACGTGCCTGCAGTGCCACGCGCTGGCATACAAGATCATATCAAATCGAAGAACCACCCGCAGGTCAGGTCTCGGTCCCCATCCCTAGAATATTACGAGCCGTAAGTACTACTAGGCTTTTAAATGTGACTTTGGAGCTGATATATGAATTTTTGCTAGTGTAAATGACGGGGACTTTTCGAACATAGGCGACTCTTGTTTCAACAACCAGCAAGAGACTTACGGGATATCTCAAGAAACTTGCGAAGGTTTGACTTTTAACGAGCCGTTTGGACCTTTTTCTAACAGTTTTGAAGAAACTACCGATTTGACTTCGAGCGAGTCGTTGGAAACGTCCGACAACAGTCTTGACGAGACCACGAGTTCGGGTTGGGAGGAGGAGTTCAACGATTTTTTCGACATTGAAGCAGCTTGCGAACCAGTTTCTGGCGAGCAGATTGAAGAGTCGGTCAACAATCCTGAAGAAACCATCGATTCGGCTTCGGGCTCGCTTGACGACGATCTTTATGGAACTGTTGATTCGGCTTCGGACGAGCAGTTGGAAGAGTCTACCGACAGCCCGGAAAAGAGTGTTCACGAAATGGACAATATGACATCGGAAGAGTTGCTTGAATACTGTATCAACCATCTTGATGAAACTTACAACTTTACTTAGGCTCCGGGCGAGTCGTTGGATGATATGTTGCATTGTTTCTTTTTCTTTCTAGGTATTTTGAATCGTTGCAGCTTCATCCTTACTATATATTATGATTATGACAATTATGATTATGACATACTGTACATCCGAATACATACAAACTATGATGCATGCTAACTACAAGCTGGTCTTGCTGAACTCGTACAAAGTACGTCGTGGGGCGAATTCGGAAAGGTATGAACTAGGCTGTACTCAGTCTGCCTTTGAAGTTTGAGTCAATTAAGTTTCAAACTTTCTATTCACCAGTAATATCTACGGTCTTCGATCCCCATGAAATCTTTGAGTACTTACGCTTGGGATCTCTATATACAATACTCATTGATGGCTGTGTGTTTGGCATAGTATGTCTTCCTGCATGCCATCAACAAAAGAGCCTGAAACATGTATGTCAATATATGCTGCCCGAAGTATATATGTTGAATATCAGGGCTTGTATCAAAATTTAATGCCTTATATGCACCTTATATGCACCTTGTAAGCTGGTTAACAGACTTGTGTACTCATGTAAGCTTCACAAGGCCTTATATGCTTCGGGCTCTTTTGTTGATGGCGGAGTCCAGACAGAGTGGAGTGAGCATAGTAGCCCACTTCGTCATTAATGCTACTGCTGTACGATTCTGCTGCGGCAGTGACGAGAATTAGATCCGCCCTCTTTCGTTTAATTACAAAGGTGCGCTTTGCAGCCGTACTAGTGATGCGCAAGTTGGACCCGGCCTTTGGGGTCGAGGCCCGGGCTTCCCAGTTTGGAAACACCTGGCAGCCAGCTTTTTCTTCTGCTGCTCTGACCGACACGACCACCTGAACGGTTTACTAGGCAATTCAAGTGCTTCGTATGATGTATCAATCTTCCGAGAGACTACTCCTTCAGCTTTAGAATTAGCATCAGAGCTCGCGGGTACCTAGGTTAGTCAGGATCCGAGGCCGTTGGGGTAGAATTCAATCTCACATGGCTGAATTTGTTTTCCGTTCACTATAGCTAGAATGACAGGCCCAAAGGGCCGTATTCAACATCCTTGGTGTTGACCATCTGGATTTCAGGCCAAGGCAGGTCCGATACATCCGACTACGCTGTACATTCTAGTAGGTGAACTTATCACAAACTCAGGCATACGGAATTGAATTCTACCGCAACAGGCTCGGACCCTGACCAACCTAGGTCCCCGCACACGTAGATTAAACATTTACGCTCACTCTGGTTATTGTTCTCCCTCAAGCCGTCCGATGAGTCAATCCGTGACGCAGTATATCCATCATTTGAAACTCAATTCCGCTGTAAACAATGCCACCTTGGGTATAAAGTTACCCGCCATACAAGCAAGACATAGAAACCGCCTTTGAAAACCCTCACATTCAACTTCTCATTGACATGCTCTTCAAGTGCCTTTGCTGTAGGGATATCCGCTACCTTGGCTCAGACAATCGAACTAGGGTTCCCTCAGAATGGGGACAACTTCTCCCCCGGTCAGCAAGTGACTGCTCAGGTTATTAAACCGGTTGGTAGTTGGTTCGCTTCTCAGCATCATGCGTCACTCTGACAACTTCGACCCTAGCAAGCCATGGCACCTACCGTTCAGGTTGGCATTGCCTTAGCAATCGATCACTGCGAGAACGGTTCATGCCCCGACCCTGCAGATGGTTTAGGATTTTATCTCTACGCAGGCCCTTGGACACCTGAGGCCCATGACCCTTCTTATATTTACTACCAGAACTTCACCGTGACCATACCGTCTAACCTTGCAAAGGGTCCTGCTATCTTTACGCTCACGCACCTTTGCCTCATTGGGGTACGAGATATTCAGTGTTTATCTCCATTCGTAGTCTGAGGCTGATCCTGTAGGTGGTTTGGTACCCGCTCCTCGAATTTCGCAACGCGACGGTGAACATCGTGTAAACGGTAGACACCGGAGAGTGAATTTCATCATATGGACTCGGACCTGGACTCGTTATTTCGTGTCTTCATTATGAAGCTCAAGAACTTAATTGTTAGCGTACTAATGTAGGATCGCTGTTTGTCGTATTTTGTCAGTACTCGTATATGCCATCGATCGATGTGATTACGTAGTACTACAGAGTGGATACTATACTAGGAGGCGAAACATGCGGACTACGGTAAAAAGTTTGGAATCACTTCTGCTCGCAGCTTGCCACCAAAAAATGTCTTTGCCCTTCTCTCCACGATGCCCACTCTTGCACGTCTTCAAAGACTTGATCAACTTCTTTGAATAAGAATTAGCCGCAGCCAGCAGCGCAACTCGCAGTCACCCAAGTGTCGCGTTCTTCATTACATTCCGATAAAATCAAGCAACTGCTACATAATACCCGCACAACAATTACCAATTACACTATGACCGGCGGGTGCCACTAGTAATGAACAGTAAGGTACAATACTCTCAGCAATTACCAAAGCAGCTAGAATTTTGTTACGACGATCGACTTTCCGCTCTTCCAGATAAAAACGACGAAAAAGCAAGTTCACTGCTCAACGGAGCAAGTCCTAGCTTCGGATTTGGAGGAGGTTCAGCTGTGACAGGTGATCCTGGCGTCTCTCCTAAACGCGAGGCAGATGGGAAGCTACCAGTTTGGAAGGAAGACAAGTCTGGCTTGCTGTCGAAGACCCCTAGAGTCGGATAAGCTTCGGGAGCAAGTAATGAATATTTTGCAGCGTACCTAGTTTGCGAAGCCATCGCTGCCGAACTTGGTGATATCCCCTCGATGGCAACGCTTTCTGAACCAAGTCCCATTTCTGTCCATATTTGGCGACAGCCTATCAAAACGTGTCAATGATTTGGCTGCTGTATAATCACAGAACACTGACCTGGGCAAGTAGATCATCCTCCTCCTTGCTCCACTTGACGTAAGGGCTTCGCTGCCTCTTTGGGACATCTTGGCCCACAACCCTAGTGACCTCTTTGTTCTTCGTGATTGCCAAAGATTCAATTCCAGTTGCGGGACCAGAACTCGGTCCGATGTTATCAGTGACAGAATCAGCGCTCCCTGCGTTAGTATTTCCAGGAGCGGTCTCGTGTCGCAGATGAGCTTGTAGATCAGACGGGGCATCTCCCCAGCTACTAATCGGGGCCGTGACTGCCCGTTGGTGTAGTTGGTGTAGTGCAGATGATGAGGCCACACCGGTGGAGCTTTCATTCTGAGGAGAAGAAGGTACGAGAAATGGATCAAGGAGTACGGACTGACTGGGGGGCGTATCCACGCTGGGATCAGGAATGGGTTCAGCGAGAGGAATACGTGGTGGTGTAGCCGCGCTGCTGGGAGTATCATGGATCGCTTGATCAGCCGAGTCAGGTCGTGGAGGAGGGGTAGGGGGTATTGTTATAGGCTGAGAGGCGGCTGCGATCTCACGGGTAGAACCGTGGTCCTCTGACGAAACTTGTATAGGTCCCTCGGTCCACTGAACTGGACGTAGATTTGGCGGTCCAGAACCCCAGTCAACTGCATTTGCTCGGGGCAAAGGTGAGGGGCGACGGGACCGAGGGGGCTGAGGCGCAACGTCAGATACGGACTGCTTTCTCTTTGATCTGCTTTTTTCTCTCAGCTGATTGTCGGGGGATTTATCAGCAATCGTGGAAGCCTTCTCCTTTCCTTTACCCTTAGGCAGTGAGTGAGGTTCCAATTGATTCTGTTGATCTTGTGAAGAGAATGCGGCAGCTTGGTCAGCTAGAACGTCCAGCCCTGATCTAATCCTGCCAACAGCAGTTGAACTGGAGCCAGCTGAGCTATTGCTCGGCTGTCCTGCACCTTGATCTCTCGTTTGTTCTCTGAGCGCACTGACCTTGTCCCGAGCGACGATTTTCCTGCGCTTCGGTACAGGACTGTCAGGTATCTCGCTTGATCGCGAACGCCTCGTGCCAATGACAGTCTCTTCCTCATCTTCCTCATTATCCATCATTGACCTTGCTGCACTTAAAAGGGAATCCAGAGGCGTTGGTGGGTTCTGGGTACGCGCACCTTGCTGCTTCTTCAGTTGGTGGGTGGAGGAAGATGCCGAAGCTGCTGTCTTAGAAGAGCTTGGGGTTTGTAGCAGGTGATGTGAATATGCCGGAACAAGCACCGGCACAGCACCTGGGCGCATAGAACTATTAAGATAGACGTACCCTGGCCCAGGAGGAACAGCTGTCGTGCGCTTTGGTGTCTTGGGGGTAGCAACAACGGTTGAAGTTGATTCCTCTCGCCGCTTATCCAGGGCCTGTGTGAGGCCAGCCATTATGCCGGTACGTTGTTTTCCAATTCTCTTTGCCGCTAGCAGCAAGTGTTCCGTTCTTGCATCCGCAGTTAGAACTCGCGGTGCACGTCTTTGAGAGTGCTGGCGCTTGGAAGGATGTGTATGGAGACTTGTTGCAGTTATACGAGATTTCTGCTTTGGCGTGGTCGTAGGCGTATCCTCAGGGTCTCCTGGATGGTCATCGTCAGAAGGATCGGGGCCAGGGTCTTCGTCCTCCGTAGTTGGCGGATCTTTTCTTCTCCGCCGGTGTGGACGAGCCTTTGGTACTTGATTCAGGGTGGGATGCCCATTTAATGCAAGAGGTTGCATGAGAAGTAAGGGGCGGAGGCGGGATAATTCACCTTCGAGAATGGAGAGACGCGATTGAGTTTCATGAAGCTGGTGGGAGATTAGCGATAGGGATGCATGATGGAAGGACAAGCTCACTCGTTGGCGGAGACTTCGATTGTCTGCTTCAGTTATAGCACGTTGTCGCTCAAGCTCCTGAATCAAAGTCAGTTACTGGTAATCCGGAGAAAAAAGGGCAAGGAGGACGACAAAAGTGTAATGACTTGTTTACATGTCTATGAGACTAGCTTGCTGCCAGCAGTATCGTGGCCGAGTAATTGGCGTGAAAAGTGATTTATCAAGACGACCATGCAGTCTTGCTAAACCAACATCTCTAAAAGGAGAGAAAATTTACTTACTTCATCCTTGTCAGACGAGCTCCTGTGCTTGGTCTGCTGTGTAATAAGTGCTTCGGCCATCCGTGCCCAACCATCCTTCTCTGAGTTCCACCGCAATCTCTGCTCCTCCGCCTGTCGCACAAGCATATCGCGCTGGACAATTAGGCAGGATATAATCTCAGCCTGTCTAATGACTTGCTCTGGGTCAGGATTCACGACACCAGTTTCCCTCACCACCTATTAGTATAGATATGAAATTCAAGTCAAACGTCCTGCGATGGTATGAAACGAAACATAACGCACCATATCAGGTAGCTCTTTCTCCCCTCCATCAAGATCATGCATTTCCGTGATATTCATGCGCACCTCTCGTATGCCATTGTCAATTTGGGGCCTGGGAGATGTGGTTTTGGGGCGGAGGGGTAGTTGAGAGTCATCCAGTGTTGCGAGTGGTGGCGCCGGGGAGAGGGACATGATATGAACAAGGTCATCAAGAGCCAAGGGTGGATATTCGTTGCTCATCACGACTGGCAGTGAGAGGCCTTGTCAGTACGGGTCGTGGTCGTCGTGGGTGACGATGAGCAAGGAGTCGTCGGCCGCAAGAAATCAAAAAGCCAAACAACGCCAACCCAACGCGCGGTGCACGTCACGTGATCTGTCGGAGCTGCATAAGCTGTAGTCATGTGACAATATTATGCCGGCTCCTGTTTTGGAGAACGCTACGGCTTTCGTACGTGCGTTTCATGTTTTACGCGATTTGTGCGTGATATTAATTACTTCTACCCTTCTTGTGCATATCTTCATCATTATCAGCGACGATGCGCTTAACCCCATTTCACCATCTGGCCATAGTCATTCCCCCACTGTTTCTCACCGTTTATCTCTTGGCCAATTTCCCGCGGCCACCTACTTTACCCATCATCCATACATCCCTAGCACATCTTCCGAGCTCATCGCCATCGTGGAATGTATATCCAGAGGACTTGTATAGTGGAGGTGCATATGCCAACTTACCTCTAGGACGGGTACGTACTTTGCTGAAGCGCTCTCGTGTTCAAGTGCTGACGCAGTACATTACCCAGGTGCGATATTGGCTCATAGGACCGGAGGACGGGCAGCGTGTGCGTTTTTGTGTGTGTGCGCGAGTGTCATGTACTTATCATGACTGCTAGATTGTTTTGATACATGGACTTTCCATCCCGGCCATCGTCTGGAAAGACGTAGCGCCTGTACTCGCCTCACAAGGGTACCGTGTACTTCTCTATGGTGTGTTGTTGTCTTTTGATGCGCATTATGTTCCGAACCCACTGATCTCGTAGATTTGTACGGTCGCGGTTACTCGGATGCCCCCGAAGTAACTTATGATACCACCCTTCACACCACCCAACTCGCGCTCCTTATGCAATACGTTAAGTGGGACAATGCATTCATTGTTGGATTGTCGATGGTAAATTTGTCTTCTTGCGTTGATCTACTGCCTAATCTCTCTTCGATTGCAAACAGGGAGGTGGCATTGCGACTGCATTTTCAGCACAATTCCCTCATCTGGTAAACGGGAAAGTCGCTCTTATTGCCTCAGCAGGTATCATAGAGGTAATCGGCAACAAACGTGGCAAATACTTAATCTAACTTATCTAATATAGTCGAGCGATATCTCTCGTACGGCAAAATTCATGTCAACTCCCCTCGTGCAAACTGTATCCGCCCTCCCACCTTTCCAAGTAAGCTTGAGGGACTGCTCCCTTTTCTCTCTCGTCTGACTTTGACATAGCATTACATGCGTCTCCTTGCAAATACCTCTAAATCCTCGGAACCTTGTGAAACCAATCCGATACAAGAAGTCTGTTTTTTTCATGACCACCTATCTTACAACTACTGAGTGCTATTCCCTCAGATTTTACGTCTCCAAACCGCTCATCTCCCTCACTATAACGCTGCTGTAGCATCTTCTCTTCGCGACGGCCCTATTCGCGGCCTACACTTTGCATTCCAATCGCTCGCACGCTCTGGCAATCAAGTGTTGCTTATTCATGTAAGAGATCGCCCATCAATCTGCCACTACAATGCTGACTATTTCAATAAAGGGCACATCAGATAAGACTGTCCCCTATAAATACGCTTCTATGATACAGAGTCTCGTACCGCAAGCCGACCTCGTCACCATCAGCGATGGTGGCCACGATCTCACTGTAACTCACGCATCCGAGGTGAACGCCCTGCTACTCCACTTTCTCGCCGACGAATACTCGTACAAGCCTCTCGGATAAATTTCACTTTATATAAGGGATGAATCCTTTTCTTTGATGATATTGTATCTGCCTCCGTACACACATGCTATTCACCATTCATCGTCGAACGCTACTCCATCGTATCTCTTATATCATTCTGGATACCATGCCTATCTCACGTTGTCCTCGCCTCATGTTGTCCTCGCTATTCATCTGCGTTACCTTTAGCTTTAGCTTTTTTCCTGTCTGCATTACTCTAGAAACCTATAACTTGTAATAAACACATTTTCTGGGATGAACGAAGCGCTCTGAAATCAAACATCGTGCATCGATATTTCTGCCTTATCTGCACGTGCGCCAACGACTGGTAAAATTTAAGTCAATGCATATTGGAATACGCGAGGCGCTAGATATCGTGTTCAAGCGCTCAAGGTGAATGCTTCTGTCTCTGCATACTATGTTTATCGCTCACTCGTGTCCCAAGAATGATTTAGATCGGGGAATTATTACGTGCTGACGCCAATCTCGTTCTCCAGTTTCTTGAAGACCTCTCTAAAGATATCCGGAACCCATAAAATGGTTCGCGGCCTTCACAAAGATACAGTATCATCAGTTGGTCCATTGGCAGTGCAAGAATGGAAATTTCTTCGCTGACCCCGCACCATGGAGTAAATATACTGGGTTTGAAGATGTTCCCATGCGAGCAATATTTTAATAGTCTTGACACGCGTAGCTCTCGATCACAGTGGGAGAGCCACTTTACCAAGCAATCGAGGTGCATTGGTCTGTGAGGGATCCCGAGATGTATGTCTTCTACACCTCCAGAAATCGACGGTGAAACTCCCTTGCGGTTTGATCGTCAAGTGGTCCAACCTGGTTTTATCGGCGCGATCTCAGTCTCCCGTGGGAGAGCGACTTCGACCAGGCGAGATGGTCCTGCTTCTGGTTGCGACTGGCTAATTGTTTTCAATTCAATGTCTTCGTGCTGGTCCCTAAAAGACTGCGTTAGTGAATGATTTTTGTAAACAAATATGTTTGGTATACCTGAGGGGCAGGGCGACTGTATCAAGAACATCTTCGTCCTTTTCGTCGTCCTCGAGTTCGTCATCATAGACTGGCCGAGGTTCCGGCTTCTTCTCCCTTTTCTGGAACCAGCTGAGGCAAAAGAAGAGAACATATGGTCGTTGCCCGTCGTCCACACCGACAACATCAGCCTTGTGAATGACATGGTCAGAACTCAGTAACTCAACGTAATTATAGACAAACGTAGGTAGCTTGTCCAAGTGGAACATCGACAACTTTTACAGTTGTGCCTTTTGGTTCGCGCGCCTTTTGCTTTCCCTTGTCTGACAGCGACCGAACATGATTGCAAAAGGCCCTGGCACCAGGCAACGGAGTTGGTGGAGGACTGTTTGCACGAGGGCAATTGAGAGGTAAGGGTGATGTAGCAGGGAACTGCAGCGCGAGTGTTGAACGAACTGTGAAAGAAACAAGAGGAAAAAACATACATCTAACGGATCATGAGTTTGACCGTTCCCACCAGGGTGTCCTGTGGTCGTGCGAGGAGAGAAGTGAAGAAATTTTCTGAGGCGAACGAAAATGGGTTGCTGCAGGTCTATTGCAGACGGTGGTCTTGGTGCTATAGGTATGACAGATGTTGGTGGTTTGCGGTACCTAGCAGGAGGACGACGAGTTGCGTCAGACTGCAGTGATAGCAACAGGTGAGTGGTGTAATGAGCAAAAGAATGAGACGCGCACATCTAGTAAAACACTACAGGCTGACTTTTTGTGTGAAGTGGTCTGTAAGAAAATGTCAACACACGAACAATAAATGTTTGCGGGGAATACGTACACTGGTATGAGCAAGGATGTCGGGTGGAGTGTTGCAGATGCAGATCTTGTAATCATCTTTGGTGTTTGTCGTGTAAGCTAGCTGACGTGAGTCGGGTGAGAGGATAAGGGCCCTAGGATTCTGAACGTTAAAGGAAGCGAGAAGTTGGCGGGACTCGCAATCCCAGAGCTTGATGGTGTTGTCAAAGGCAGCGCTGGCGAGGAGAGAGTGGTCAAATGAAAGTGCTATGCTGGTGACAAGTTTGGTGTGCCCTTCAAAGGGAGCTCCGACGGTCTCCAGCGTCGACGCATCGAACTCATAGATTGCACTAGCATCATCGTCTGTGGTGAAGTTGAGTGCGGCCATGAAGTTTTCGTTGTTGTTTGTCCAGAATATTGGCGCAGACGTGCCTCCTACCTCATATTCCCCTACTCTGACATCCAATTTCTGTGACTGGATATCCCAGACCTCAAAAGACCTCCCTACATTTGACGTCACTGCGAGCTTTTTCGAGTTTGTTGATAATCGAATTGCGCCCACCCAAATGAGGCTCTCGAATGGACCAGCTACCAGTTTACCGGTCTCCAAATTCCATATCCGTGTTGTTTTATCTTCTGACCCACTCGCAAGCAGCGTGTTGTCCATGGAGATATCAATGCAGTTGATCCTCTCCGAGTGTCCTTCGAATTTCTTCACAATCCCAGTCCCAATCTCACAGGCTTTCAGCTGGGCACTATTCCAATCCCCACCACCAGTGACAATCCATCGACCATCCCTTGATACTGCCACTGCCCATACCCTCCCTTCGCAAACACCCCGCGCTTCCTTAATCTCTTTTCCCGCCTGCAGATCCCATTGCCGAACGGTCTTATCATCAGATCCGCTGATCATTTGATGGCCATCTGGACAATATGATATAGATCGAATCCATCCTCCGTGACCCTTCAAAGTTATTGACGGTGTCAGGATCGATGTCGTAGCAGCTGCCTTCGACGTCGGCACAGAGACCATGGCTGTGTCTCCGTCAGCGAAACCGTGAAGTAGTATGGGCAAGGTATTCCTTTAGAAGCGTTCAAAGGTGCGAAAGTGAGGTCTGCTGTTATCAGTGCGCGATATGACTGACACTGGCAGCGGTTTGAAGATGGGCTCCTGGTCAAGCCAAACATCAGTTTATCCGCGTTGGGGATACAGATGATAATCTGGTGTTACCGAGAGGCCAGCACTTTACCAGCGAAGAGCTTGAGGAATGGTGAATTTCTGGATGCGAGTGCAGCTATTGGCCTTAGGCGCCGCTTCGCACATATATACCCTACCACACGGCAGCTGTGCATTGTGCCCTGCATCCTTTTGTTCATCGTATGTGCTTCTCCACGGGGGCATTAGAAAAATGCTGCGCCACTGGTGCGACTGCTGTGGTAAACTCGGTTAGGTTGCACAGCATCTGCTCACGCACTCAGCATCATGCTTGCACAGGACAAGCGCAGCATCTTGGGGGTGCATTCGACTTCCCCAGAGATTACACCATGGACCCGCAGGAGGGATTCCACTCTCGAAGCCCCATGGACGACCCTTTTGAAGCAGACCGAATGAAACACAGATGTGATCCATACAGATGTTGACCTGGAATATCTGTCCATCTTCGATCAGCGCCTGTTCGAGAAGTCAGCTCAATCGGGTTGTACAGCAAACTATCAGCCGGGTCTGGATGTTGGAAACCATCAATATGGCTGAGTCTATATGCTGGACTTCCATCCCACTGGAACCACGAGGATTGCAATGAAGGAGATCATCGGCATTAAAACGGTAAGTACTCCAATTGAATTAGTAAGTAATCAATACAAGAGGGTCAACTGCTGGGCATGACGAGAGTGGCACGTAAGCGAGGAGATCTGAGAGGGAGAGAAGATAAACTGCTGATCAGGATTACTAACCAGTTGGAGATGGTGGACTGCGGGTCGGTCGAAGATGGTATGGTATGTGCATCGCTGGTGCTGGAGAGTTGAATTCCTTGCGTACTGACAGTAACACGCCTAACTGGCCAACGTTAGAATGACAGCCTGAGGTCTGCGCAGCTGCCTAGATACAATTCATGCGAGAGTTAATCTAGAATGTGATAGACACGTACGTATTAACAACTGGTCAACATCGGGTCTGATGTAACATGTACATCATTGTCGCTGGCGAGTTCGATTTAGTTTCCAGTGTATCTGCCTAACAAGCCCTTCGACTCGACGTGGGCAACTACCTGGATAGAATTCGTGAGGACGAAGTTAGAATGCAATACGATACGTACCACGTCCTTATGAACAACTGATCAGCATTGACAGGCAACATAGGATCGTAAGAAAACCATTCAGCTTGCGAAAGTGACATATGAGCATGCAGCATGTCAATGGAATTTCTGTGTCTAGAGGAGCAAAGTCATATGGAGTGCGCGCTCAAAGATTCAGGAATGCCAAGAACACCCTGATGGTGCTCGGGGTAAGCAGAGAATCGTGAAACCTCAAACCTGACTGACTGGATCATATGGGACAGTAGCAGTAGCATATCGACGAGATATGTCAACAAAACACGCGTTGGTGTATTTCAAGTCCAGCAACGATTCGAGCTTATCGTTATGGCCCGAAAACACCCCAACACAAACGATACGCCAAAGTGAGAGCCACGAGAAAAATTGACGCAATGTACCCTTTCATGTTGATGAAATCAAGCTACTGCAGATCAAGAGGGTTTCAGTGAAAGAAAGCAGGTTTCGGCTCCATCGTTAGATTGAAGAGCAATTGAAGAGAATATCTTCTGCTTGCTTTGATCGATGTTTATTGTTGTTTGGTATACAGATGGGCCCGGGGTTTGCTCGGGTGGTGGTCCAAGTATACTGAGTACCGTATACATTGTTGCTTGATTTTCATCATCTGGCTTAAGTCTCTCTATACCGGAGAAAGATTGAGACCTTATTCAGATCAACTTTGAATGTTTTTCTTCAGTGTTCATAGTTTTCGGTCTCTTCGCTCACAAGATCACCCAACGCCAAACATCCTGGGCCTCTATTCCCCACACGCGTCTCGTCCTAATGAACCTCTCGCTTATTCAATCGTCCAATTAATGCCTCATAGCTTTTGAGCCCGAGCCCAAGGTAACAGACCCAAGAACCCTATACTCACACATCCCCACAAAGGTTCTGTCACAAACACTCACCTCCCAACGTGCACGCACCACCGTCATCCACTTCCTCTGCGCCAGTCACCACCATCTCATTACATGCGCTGTCACGCCTCTGAACTTCTAAACACTGATACGTCTGGCAAATTCATGGTGCGAGACGCTGAAGGGGCTGCGAAAAGGGAGAATTGAAAGGAAATGGGTGGTGGTGCAGTGAGTATTTACGATAAGTCTCAGCCACCTTCATCCAATTACGCAGAAGATTTCTACCCAAATCCTACTTTCCGAGTCATCAATCCCACACAGCCTCTCCCACTATAGACGACGTTTCCAACAAGTGCACAGCACAAATTTTTCCTCGCGTACTGATCAAGAAAGCATACAACACTGAGTCACACTGCGGACAAGACGGTACATAGAGTGCGGGTGAGGGAAAAGCAGAGTTCTCACTCGCGAGAATGAGTTTGACGGTGCGTGAAGGAATTGGAGAAAGAGTATGTTCTAAGTCGATTGATAGGACATATCCATGTCCACAAGTTGACTCAGACTTCCAGCTGTGAACATTAGACGCCACAGGAATCTAGAAACCACCAAGATAAGGAAGGAACGGCTACCAGGATTGGTGCTCGGACCTGAGGCAACGGTGACTCATGTATACATATATATTTGAGACGGAATTTTTGAGGACTTGCGCCTCATCGACGGTGCATGTATCAATGAAGCTGTTAGCCTGGGAGCTTTTGGATATCTTACTGCCTTCTCGTGTTCAGAATTTTGAGTATGCTCGATGATCGATGAGGAACTAACCATTTTGTAGTATTTGCCTGTGAAAAGTTCACGGTGAACTTCAGTAACGATTCAGCCCTACACACAAGAGACCTACTCGTTTCAGACTGATGTGTCAAAACACAACCCTCAATCCTAACCGCATATCATCGTACCGCCGCCGTGTTATCTCATCGTATACCTCCACATTCCTGGTCGACTTGTATCTCAAACTCCTACCATACCTGCACTTTTCCAGGACTATCGAGGCTTGTCCGTGTATGTTTGCGACGACCTCGATATAGTTAATACGAGTTTCTTGTGCAGGACCATAGAGAAGGATGGGGCAAACCGAGGACCGGCGTACTAGGCTTCAAACACTGTTTAGCATAAGGGACCCCTGTAAAATCAAAAGTTAAAGGGTCGTTCGCAAAAGCGGTAGAAAGCCAACCGATTTTTTCGATTAGCATGTAATGCCAGAGCTGGTAATCACAACAGGGAGTGCCCACCGGACCAAATTCGAAGTCGATGCAAAGTACGGTGATGACCAGGATGAATTGTGAAAGGAAAGGAAATATTATGGGGGCAGTTCAGTAGCGTTATGAGATGAAAGTAGCCCAGGGTACGAACGTTGGAGATGTTTGTCTGAGTCTCAGATGATCACGAAGTTGACGCAACCGGGTAATTCAGACAAGCCAAGGACGTCTGTCAGAAGCATTTAAAAACAAACCGACGAAGAGCGTTGCACCAGGGTGGTGTGGAGCAGGTCCTCGCACTTCCGCACATTCATCTTTCATTGTGCAACGGTGGACGATTGCATTTGAGGAGGGGGGAAATGTAGTGTGGAGCGCCAGGAGTCCTGGCTCGTAGTCGGTAGCGTAGCGTGTCAGTCGGTCCTCGATAGATGGAGCCGTAGCCCCCCGTTATAGAAATTTGGCCTTGGGTTCCCTTGCAGTCCGTGCCCATTGCAGCGTCCAGTATCAGCGTTTTCTTTGCAGGCCAGTCGTCATCGTGCCATCGAACGAGCAGGGTCCATCAAGAAAGGAGATGCGCGAGAAGATCGGGGATCAATCGAAACTTGAAGCGGCCGTACAAAAACCAAGGGCAAACAAGATCGTCAAAACAAAGACACAAGAAGCGGAGACCGACTTGGAATAGTAAACAGGAGAATAGAAGGGCTGTGCTGAACCAACGAGGGACAAAAAACAGTTGGAATAAAGATGCTCCTCTTGGTCGAATGAAGCCTGACCTGGTGAGACCGAGTTCTGTTGGATCTGGATCGCATACTGGATCGAACCAAGTTCGCAGATTTGAGGTGTGACATCGAATACCATAGAAAAAACATTGAAGTTCCAAGCCCAGATGGACAGGAGCCTGGTCCAACAACTCGCCAGACAAACGAGATCGTCAGAATCGGGTCTACCAGAGATGCGGAGATTGGGAGATCGACATGGAAGATATTACTGGTTAGGCGGGACTCGGTATCCAGCTAGATTCCAAGACAGTCGTGTAGTCTAAGTCGGATGCTCGAGACTCGTTAGATCGCACAGAGTTTGTGGTGAAGTGTGGTCCAATCGAAAACTACAATCGTGATATGAGGTTGGAGGACTGAAACGAGCGAAGGTAGAAAGCAGGCAAGATCAATTCAGACGGCGGTCTTATATATGTGAGAGAGCAATTGTGAGACATCCGAATTCTGACGGAAAAAAATGTCTCACCTAGTCCGTGATGATGTAGGATGATGTCATTTCGATCCTGACCAGATCAACATCCCGCTCAGTGAGGATGAGTAAGTATAATAATCCGATTCACGCATGCTGTGGGGTTTGGAAGATGTACTGAGTATCGCAGATAGCGCTAGAACTGATATATAAGTGAAACCATCAGTTATGAAGGATACAGCAGTAGACAAGTGTACACAAAGTTAACTGCGACCATGAGCACCAGTATGGCTGCTATTTGCTGTGTCACCCTGGCGGGGTACGTCAACCCGCTCCAAGCGCCATCGCGGAGGCATCCTCAGTCTACCGTGAGACCAGCACGAATAATAGCACAGGAATGCCTTGCACCAATGCACATCTGGGAGCGAATCAATGTCAGTTGAGTCATTTTCCTGCGGCATGGTAGCCTGCTGGCTAGACGGATGTCGGGTATCGTCTACTTTCTTGTATTCCGGTAGTTTGGCAGCAGCGAGTCGCTGTAGGCCACAGATCAGCAAAAGGCACCGAGAAGTAAGGACATTACATTACAGTGACCTTTCGTCCCGGTGCGACTTCAACCACTGGAGGCACGAGGCTGTGTCTTGGTACAAGGAATGAGAGACGCTGCCGTAGGAACTGCGTGACTCGGTTTGAGGGGTGAGGCGGAGAACTCATTTCGAACTTGATGCGCACTCAGTACTAGTCATGATTACTACAAATTGAAGACTGACATGATCAAACCGAGTTGCGGTCTGCCCAGAGAGAGAGGATGGTAGAGGCAATGTAGCGGGGACCTGTGGTTCCAAAGTCGAGTCAATGGTATAAGAACCGAGTTGTACGACTTACATCCAAGGGATTACGAGGTTGGGCAGGAGGTGTCACATTCGTACGAGAAGAGAAGTGAAGAAGTTTGCGGATGCGGACAAAAGCAGGTTGCTGCGAGTCGATTGTAGGCGGAGGTCTTTGCGGTCTAGGTATGACAGATATCGGTTGTCTAAGGCGCCCCGCAGGAGGACGACGAGTTGCGTCAGACTGCAATTATAGCGATGGATAAGTGGTGTAGTGAGTAAAGGAATGAGATACATACATGTAGTAAATCATTAAGGGTCGACTGTTATGTGCATTGATCTGTAAGAGAATGTTAGGGACACGAACAATAGACATTTGCGAGGAATGCGTACACTAGCCTGAGCAAGGACGTCGGGTGGAGTGTTGATATGTAGATCTTGTAGTCATCTTTGTTGTGTGTCGTATACGCCAACTGGTGCGAGTTTGGTGAGAAGATAAGGGTGTGGATTTTATAAGCGTCGAAGGAAGCCAAGAGCTGGCGGGACTCGAAAGCCCAGAGCTTGATGGTGTTGTCAGAGGAAGCACTGGCAAGGAAAGTACAGTCAAATGAAAGAGCTAAACTTTCAATGGTGTCGGTGTGCCCTTCGAAGGAAGCTCCTACAGTCTCTGGCAGTGTCGACGCGTCGAATTCATAGATCGTCAAGGCAACGTCAACCGTAAAGGTGAATGCGGTCAAGATGTTTTTGTTTTTGTTTGTCCAAAACACTGGCACACCGGGTAGGACTCCGACTCCATAAAGCTTCCCTATCCTCACATCCAACTTTTGTTTTTGAACATCCCAGACCTCAAGGCATGTCCCCATATCTAACCTGACTGCGAGCTTCTTTGAGTCTTGCGAGAATCGAACTGCGCCCACCCAAGCGACGCTTTCGAATGGACCAGCTACGAGTTTGCCTGTGTCCAAGTTCCATATCCGCACTGTGAAATCTTTAGCCCCGGTCGCCAGTAGCGTGCTGTCCGCAGAGATATCAATACAGGTGATCTGGTTTGAGTGTCCTTCAAATGTCTTCACAATCCCAGTCTCGACCTCACAGACTTTCAGCTCCGTACTATTCCAATCTCCACCAGCAGCGACAACCCATCGACCATTCCCCGATACTGCCACTACCCATACATCATTCTCGGAAACACGGCGCGCGCTCTTGATCTCTCCACAAGCCTTCAGATCCCATCGCCGAACGGTCTTATCCTGGGATCCGCTGATTATTTGCTCGCCATCTGGCAAGTAGGATATTGATCGAATCAACCCTCCATGACCTTCGAAAGTGATTGACGGTGTCAGAATCGATTTCATGGCAGCCGCCTTTGTTGTTGTAGAAGCCATTGCTACGTCTCTGTGAGCAAAACTGTTTTGCAGCCAAGCACAGAAAAGGTCTTCGTTGGAGCACAGCAATGATAGAGAGGGAAGAATCCTATATACAACGTGGGCGAAGTTATTATCTGTAAGATGTGCTATATTTATTCTTCGATTCGATATTCAGTTTCTGTGCTAGAGGATATCAATTCGTTGTTTATTCCCACCTGTGCTTCTAAGTCTTGGCGTATCTGGAAAGCCCAAAAACGTTGTATATGCTATAGTATCCAATTTTAGCATTCGACTTTCTTCTTTGATCGCTCTTCATCACAGTTTTGCTTTGGACACCAGCCGACGCTTGAACAGTTGTTATTGATACTGTGGGACAACACGGAGATCACCTTTGAATGTTCCGATCTCTGAATGTTTCTGACGCTGAGATCAACAAGTGAGTACCCGTACTCAGAATTTAGAAGGGCCAGAACGATGCAAGACTTATCATGTTATGACCGTCACCTTAGACCCGCTCTCCAGGACCACTGCTACGAAGCCTCGCATACAACGAGGGTAGCACGCTAGAGGCATACGATCAGTGAGGTTGTCACAACAGCGCTGGTATTGATAGGACACTCTGCAGGAATACCATCAGTCAGCTTGCGCGAGTGAAACTACATAAACTTGCCTTGACTGTGCGTTATGGCATCTAAGGGCATTGCACATATCAACCAATCAAAATACACGCAGTGTTCGCCGATATCGGGAGCCCTTCAAGTCTCCCGGAGAGAACGCCACTACTGATTCATTTTCATTTTACACAGAAACAAATCAGATATGAGCGAGCGCAGTGAGACGGAACAGAGAAATTCACTCATCATACAAGCTAATTCTGGTCGACGGCAAAGGTTATCTGGGAATTTGGATCAGAGATTGGACCTAGTCTCTGAATCTGGAGTCGACTGAGGGTGACTTGCGCGTTGGGCTGCAAAGGGAGCTCTTGCATCTGAAGTACAGCACGCTCAAGAGATGTTGAATAAGAGCGCCCTGACAACAACCATAGTCAGTATAACCTCAATCCATCTCTTAATTAGATGCGATATACAATCAGCAACAGCGAAACACTGACAAGGTAGAATTGGTGTCTGAGGTCCAACGATGATTTACATCCTAGCTCCCTAAACGCTCCAACGAAACAAGTTACTCGGAGAAGTATGGGCTGTAAGTATAGAGCACGCGAAAAGAGTACCAGAGGTGATGAATTCCTTGATCATGAGATCACCGTTCCATCAAAACAAACTGTTCCGAGTATACGTACACGCAATGTTACAGACACGTGGATGTTTCAGCGCCCGTTTTGTTCGTCCCTGAGGCCTGATTATGTGCCGACCACATCATGAGTTCAGTCACTTCTGATCTTTGAACATCTCTTTGATGCTGAAATGGAGTGCCCGTTCCAAGAATTCAAGATCGATATTGCCATACAGTGTATGCGTGTCGAACACCGGAAACTTGTAGTGTGAAAATACAACGTCTAAAACGCTGTCAACGGCATACAATATCATATTCAGGTTAAATCTTACCACTTGTGAGTACCAGAGTCCAACATCCATCACCCCAACAAATCACAAGGCGCAATTGAGGCCAAGACGGTAAGTTAGATGGATACCAGGGAGGAAGTGTGAAATAGAACAGCGGTATGAGCAAGTCTGTGTATCGATGACAGCAGCTGGTACCCCGCAGGTTGTCGAAAGTTGGTGGCTGGAGAATCGAGATGCGACTGTGTGAGAGGGAAGTTTTAAAACTCGCCATTAGTACCGCAAAACAAAGGAAGTGCGAACCGAGTGTCCTATGAATAGGGACGGGTCTCAAGTCAGCCTGCTTGAGTCAGTGTATGAGAGATAGAGATGAAAAACAGGTTGACGCGGTGAACGCTCACAACTTTGAAGCAGACGAAATATATATGGCATCACATTATATTCATACGTCTGGTTCAAAGTTGTCGCGGATTATGTGAGGTGGGAGCTAGACACGAAGTAAGTCTCAGCGGACGGTGAAACAACGCTGAGGTGGACTGCGTACGAGGAAGAGATTAAATACAAAAGGTCGACAAGTCCGAGACGGGGAGAAGCGACCGATACACGAGGATGCTAAGAGTTGATAAGGATCAAGAAAGGAAAAAGGAACTCGCAAAGTGTCCCGGAGGTAAATCCTCCGGGACTCGTACCGCGCGGACACACTCTTCTATTCTTATCGCCAACAAGACACTCCCGACTGTAAGTTATATGAAATGCCATTCTGGGCGGAGAACAAGCGCACGTCAGGTATAGATGCAGGCCTCGGGCTTCCCTTTTTTCAACCTTCCGGTCCGAAGTTGGAATATCTAAATTGTATCACCTGCCCGTCAAAGGAGAATGCGACAATATTCACTCTTTAAAAACAAGTCTTACTATACATGCAGGTCGGTCATAAAGCTGCAAAACTAGCCAGATGAATATTTGAATACTCAACGACCACGACTATGACTCTGAGTGGTCAAGTAACCGCAAGGCGAGACATTCCTGCTTCAGGCTGTGACCGACTAACTATCGTTCTCAATCAATTTCTCCGTGCTGAACGCTAAAATACTGTGTTAGTAAATGAATTGTGAACAAATTGATTGACTTTACCCGGGAGGAGGCAGGGCAACTGCATCAAGAACATTTTCGTCCTCGAGTTGGTCATCATAGACTGGCAGTGGTTCCACCTTCTTCTCTCTTTTCTGGAACTAGCTGAGGCAAAAGAAGAGAACAAATGGTCGTTCTCCGTCGTCCACACCAACAACATCAGCCTAGCGAATGAAGTGGTCAAAGCTCACGAACCCAACAGAATTGTAGAAAACAAACGTAGGTAGCTTGTCCGAGAGGAACATCGACAACTTGCGCAGTTTTTCGTTCGGGTTCATGCGCCTTTTGCTTCCCCTTGTTAGATGATGACAGAATGGGATTGAAAAAAGCCCTGCCACCGGGCAAGAGAGTCGACGGAGAGCTGTCTCTG
Source organism: Suillus discolor (assembly GCF_016758755.1). Classification (NCBI taxonomy): domain Eukaryota; kingdom Fungi; phylum Basidiomycota; class Agaricomycetes; order Boletales; family Suillaceae; genus Suillus; species Suillus discolor. Next base: position 57,491 of record NW_024541379.1, read on the forward strand.
TGAAGGGAATTGGGAGGTAAGGGCGATGTAGCAGGGAACTGCAGTGCGAGTGTTGAGTGAACTGTAAAGTAAACAAGAGAAAGAGACAGACATCCAAGGGATCACTAGGTCGACCCTTTCGATCTAGCCGTGTTGCGCGTGTGCGAGGAGAGAAGCGAAGGAGTTTGTGGAGGCGAAGGAAAATGGGTTGCTTTGAGTTCATTGTAGGTGGAGGTCTCCCTGACATAGCTGTTGTAAATATCGGTGGTCTGCGGTGCCCAACAGTAGGACGAGTCGCATCAGACTGCAATGATGATAAATGAGTAATGAAAAAGCAAAAGATGAGAAGCGCACATTTAGTAGATGACTGCCGGGTGACTTTTCGCGTGCATTTGTCTGTAGGAGAATGTCAGCACATGGATAGTAGATGTTGCAGAATGCGGATGTACACTGGCATGAGCAAGGACGTCGTCGGGTGGAATATCACAGATGTAGATCTTGTAATCATCTTTGGTGTGAGCGTTTGTCACATAAGCTAGTTGGTGTGAGTCGGGTGAGAGGACAAGGATAAAAGGATTCTGAACATCGAAGGAGGCGAGGAGTTGGCGGGACTCGCAATCCCAAAGCTTGATCGTGTTGTCAAAGGATGCGCTAGCGAGGCGAGCATGGTCAAATGAAAGTGCTATGCTGGTGACAAGTTTGGTGTGCCCTTCGAAGGGAGTTCCAACAGTCTCCAGCGTCAACGCGTCAAACTCGTAGATTGTCCTGGCATAGCCAAAGGTAGCGAAGTTGAATGCGGTTATGATGTTTTTGTCATTGTTTGTCCAAAACACTGGCGCATATGTGATTCCTACTCCAGGGGACTTGCCTACCCTAACATCCAACTTTTGCAATTGGACATCCCAGACCTCAATGCACGTCCTCACGGCTGAAGTCACTGCGAGCTTCTTCAAATCTGAGGAGAATCGAACCGCGCCCACCCAATCAACGTTCTTGAATGGACCAGCTACAAGTTTCCCAGTCTCCAGGTTCCATATCCGCGTTGTAAAGTCGGCAGATCCACTCGCCAACAACGTGTTATCCGCAGAGACATCAATGCAGTTTATCCTCCCCGAGTGTCCTTCGAATGTTTTCACAATCCCTGTCTCAACCTCACAAGCTTTCAGTTCCCCGCGATCTCCATCTCCATCGCCAGTAACAACCCATCGACCATCCCTTGATACCGATACCGCATACACCTCCTTCTTGCTAACATCCCGCGCTTCCTCAATCTCCGTGCCCAACTTCAGATCCCATTGCCGAGCTGTCTTGTCCGGAGATCCGCTGATCATTCGCTGGCCGTCTGGAAAGTATGATATGCATCGAATCCATTTGTCGTGACCCTTCAAAGTCATTGATGGTGTCAGAGTCGGTTTTGTGTTGGTGGCCTTCGTCGACGTGGAAGCCATAGCTGTGTCCGTGAGCGAAACCGTGAATTATTCTTTGGGAGCGTTCAAAGGTGGAAAGGTAATGTCTCCTGCTATCGATGCGCTATATGACTGGCGCTGGTAATTTTGAAGATGAGTCCCTTGGTCAAGCCAGACATCAGTTCATCTGCGCTGGAGGTATAGATGAGATTTTGGTGTTACCCAGAGTATAAGACTTTCGCAGCGATGAACTTGGGAGCGATGAATTCTTGAATGTGAGTGCAGCTATTCAACGTCAACTTCAACGGCTTCTTCACCTGGCAAGGACCCCGAAAACCTATGCTCACATGTCCAATATCCGCGTGTCGACATCCCATAAAGACACCTCCCAACATTCGAATCTACTGAGAGTTTCTGGAGTCCATTGAGAATTAAACTGCGCCCATCATGCCTTCGCTCTCGGATTAGCCATGTTGGGTTTTCAGTGCGTCTGCGCAACATGAGCCCTTCGACTCAACAACGGCAGAGCGTCAGCTTGAGACACGGGCGACTGCTTGGATACAATTTGTGAGGATGAAGTTACGATGCAATTCGATACGTACCACGTCCTTATGAGAAACTAATCAGCCGGCGGGACTCGAAAGCCCAGACTCCCGGGAGCTTGATGGTGCCATCCAAGGCAGCACTGGCAAGGAAAGCACAGTCAAATGAAAGTGTTAAACTTTCAATGGTTCCGGTGTGCCATTCGAAGAAAGCTCCTACAGTCTCCAGTGTCGACGCGTGGAATTCATAAATCCGTCAATCGTAAAGGTGAATGCGGTCAAGATGTTTTGTTTTTTGTTTGGCCAAAAAAACACTGGTATGACTCGGACATCATTAAGCTCCCTATCCTCGCATCCAACTTTTGGTTTTGGACATTCCCGACCTCAAGCTTAAGCTTAAGGAAGCTTGAAGCATGTCCCCATATCTAACCTGACCAGCTGCGAGGTTCTTTGAGTCTTGCGTCGTTCTCTGGAATGGCATTTCATATTCTGTTGGGAATTTGGCACATGAATAGCCGCCGGCTCGGTAACAATAATAATTCTGTTCACTTCGTCATGCTATGTTGCTCACCTTGCCGTAGCTGCGGCCTGGGACTCCGAAATGCACATTGATGGTCTTTCTTTTCCGGCGCACATACTAGATGATGCTTCCTTCACGCTTGCCTTGAACGTGCTTGCTTCTCGCCATGAAACCCATTTTTTCACGAATTCGAACGATAAACTTACAAACATCTTAGCTGGTGACTACTGCGAATACGAACCATCGTCTATTTGTCGAATTCCAACTACTCAATAATCTCAAGAACCACGGTATGCCATTCCACGAATCACATTTCAGAACAGATCCTTTGCTCAGTGGTCTCGTGTCAAAAGCCGTCGAGTTCGAAGAGGAAACGAAGAGAAAGCTAGTACTCCCAGCTTGACCGTATCATACAAGTTCTCCCGGGATTCCGCAAGGCGCCAAATACCACACTGGCACCATGCCTAATATGTATGACCACTTTGGGAACAGGCGTGGGATTTGGCCCTAGGTTCACGCCTTGTTCTGACTAGTAGTACGCACTTTTCGCATCTTACTTCGCTCAGACTGTCCCACTGTTCGCGATGAGTAGTGTCTTCCAATCCCGTGACATGGATTCAAGACCACCTCATCCTGCCGAAGCCCGGGAATTTAACGAAACAAACCCCAATGAAAGCCCAGTGCGTGATCATGATAAGCCCATCTGATAAGGGCTCATGAAATATATCGCATTCTTCATACAGAGCCCACCCCATGGCAGAGTCCATCGGTTTCTACGCAAAGTCAAGAGTTTGACTAGAAAAACATCTGTATGTTGACATAAATGTTTTGAATCAAGGCTGATATCGTACAGAAACATTTTAGGCGTTCCCACAGCCTCCCCGTTCAACGGAACAACGATGATGAACGTGCTTTGTCAATTCAGAACATCGAGGTGAGCACTCGATCTCGTGATCGCAGTCCTTCACTTATCTGAGGAATGTCCAGGAGCCATCGCATCTCCATCTTTCCAAGGACGACGACAAGCGTTCCACTATTTATCAAAGTCCCAGCAACTTGAACCCAGTATCATCTCAAGACCCAGCTTCGAAGGTACTTGCATCCAAACTTTTTCTCATGTTTTGCTCTAAACGATTTATGATACAGGAAGCACAATCTAGCTTGGAGGATAATGTTGGTGTCCGCCCAGTAAACACGATCCTTCTTGGTGCCCAAGAAATAACCCACACGAGTCCGCTTGCGAGATTTGGGGCAGACATCCATCCAAATGTACAAACAATTGTCGACACTAATATTGATTCGTTGATTCAGAACATCGAGGTGAGAACTCAATCTCGTTATCGCAGTCCTTCGCCTATCTGAGGAATGTCCAGGAGCCATCGCATCTCCATCTTTCCAAGGACGACGACAAGCGTTCCATTATTTATCAAAGTCTCAGTAGCTTGGACCAAGGATTATCTCAAGACCCAGCTTCGAAGGTACTTGCATCCAAAAATTTCTTATGTTTACTCTAAACGATTTATGATACAGGAAGCCCAGTCTACCTTGGAGGATAATGTTGGCGTCCACCCAGCAAGCACTATCCTTCCGGGTGCCTATGAAATCATAAACAACATGGATCCGCTCACGGGATCTGGGGCGGACATACATTCAGATGTACAAAAAATTCTCGATCCTAATATCTCGATCCAACCTCAGGCAGCTCTTGGCGGATATCCATCTCGTATCTCGAACCTTGATATGTCGGCTTCTACCTCCGAGCCCGAAGAAACTCCCGTGTTACAGTACATAATCACACACATATTTTGCCCTATCAAGTTGCCCCAGTGTGACGATTATACTGCTGACAGAGATCGCGCCCTCCTCGATCTGGTGCTAGATTCTGCTCGCAATTTTGCGAGCCGTTCACCCGACAGCGATCAGGAGCATTGGAGTCATTTATTGAAGATGCTGGAACACCTTGGGGTTGCGATGACTTCTACTTCTCTGACACAGGATGTTGAATCGCAAATTCGATCTATGCGTGCTGGAGGTATGCTCATAGCGTTCGTCCCGAATCGATGCATATCTCAATGTTTCCCTGCAGATGTTCTTGCATATCTGATTCGAGCACAAAATGCAGCTGTCGTGCTTCGTAGGCTCGATGAAAAGACGATATTTGAATCCTTTGAAGTTTCTCCGCTGGCGTCTACTGTCATGGCAGCACAGGGGAAGCTCTTGTGTTCGTATCCAGGACCTGCAATCGCCGTACCAAACTCAACTGTGGATAACCCTACTTTTCTTCCCGAGTTGTCGAACTTTCTTGCGCATATGAACCGTGATGTATTAGATTCGGCAGCAACTATGACCGAAGGGCGCTCTACAGTTCTCAAACATGGAGACACCGCACATCCTCGCTATATCACCGAGCTTTTGACTGGTATCCTTCGTGCCTTTGGCGAGCCAGCTGACATCCTTCGTATCCGAAAACGTATAGGTGATGATGTTTCATGCTCGAAGGGCAACCTTCCGTGGCGAAGATCATCCCTCTGGCTTGTCATAAGGGTTGTGTTGCAGACATCCCTCGAGCGTACCACTCTTGGTCGACAAGGGTACAAGGCTTTTATGGCCTCGCTCATGACAGACCTTGTGTTCAAAGCACTACAGGAGGATCTGTCGAGCGATCTGCTCTACTTTATGTCCACCAAAATCAGTCGGCGTTTGGTCAAGCTTCAAGTCGAGGACGGATTTTTAGTGGAGATGATTCACAATGCGACCGAGGGCATCAGAAATCGACTGGAACTGCGCTGGAAGGACGTCCAGGATGCTCAGGCACATTTCCCTCACTGGGATGCCTCGAAGATCGACATAGACATAGACACCAGACTCTCTTTGCCAGCGAGCGAAGAGTATATCGTTGGCGTCCTACAACGTACCTATGTTCAACCTACAGTGCCAGATTTTCAACCTCCTCATTATCCACGGGGCACTATCGATGACTTCCTTGATCCCGATGACAAGTTCTTCGCGGATGCTTATGCCAAGGACCCTCTTTTAACACTTTCTGATTTCGAATGTGCCATTGAGCAGGGCATCACTGGTTGGGTGGATAAAAACATCAACCTTGACGCTGGTCAAATTGATGTCGCTTGCCTGACCATTCAAGCGTGTGCCACCAGTTATGCCACCAGAGTCGGAGGGCAGCTTTCCTATTCCAACAATCCCGAAAATAAATCCATCATGCTTCTTACATTGTTCGAACTCTGGGCTGCACTCGACAAGTTGGCTGTTAAATCAATTCCCCTCCTTAAAGAATATTCTCCAGAAGTTCCTGTTACCATTTTCAATCGTCTTCTCCTTCAAAACGCCTCTGATTTGGTGCGTCTCAAATGTCTTCAACAGTATGTTGCTGCTCGCATCCGTGATGCACACTCGGGTTTCTCTGTCTTCTCGAACAGCATGGGCGTAGACACGTTCGCACTGCGCTGCTATCGCCAATCCGAGGAATTACAGTCATTGAAGCGCAAGATCGAGCACGATGCAGGTGTTGAGCTGCGCATGCGGATCGACGATCTTCATGAGAAGAACGCCAAGTACGAGGATCTCACCCGTGACATCAATGCTCTCACATGCGGCACATACATGGATGCGCGAGGTTCAAGTCGACATGACAATAATGGTTGCCGCAAGTGCAGGAAATTGGAGGAGAGGAAGCGTCTTTCCATTGAAATTCATGAATGGCCACTTCCCTATGATGGCAACCATGCAGCGGTAGTGATATTTGAGCTTGGTGCACCGACCACTTTCAAGATGTGGCGATCTTTTACTGTCCACCTTCTTCATGACATATGCACCCCAGCTACCAAACCAACTGAAAGCGCAACACAGTACATGCTGCTCACGCATTACAAGCCTCTTTTGAACTATCACTCGAAGCGTACCGACCAGCATATTACGTTGGCCTCTGAGACACAGTCCTTCCTGTCTTCTCAGAGCCGCTTGAAATCCCTTCCATGCACCGAAAGCGACATACGCGTCAAGAATGGGCTGCGTTTTCGCCTTTACCACGCAACTAGAGGCGTTTGGATGTCTAATCTATTTCGAAACACCGACATATCTGATCTATGCATGTACAAGTTGCCACCTGGCCCGTATCACGGACTGCAAAATTACCTGTCGGGCACCGAGCACACCTCCAATGAGGTTTTGGCCAACCAGGCTTCGTGTCCTGCTGAATTGACACTCCATGAATTCATTGCTTTCGGCAACCTCCGTAGCGGCAGGCTCCTCCAATGGTTCAACATTCTTCGTGAAATCCGAGCACGTACGCTCGCCTTTCGCGATCCAGAAGTCCACTTTCTGCTGCTTCAGGCTAGCCGTGAGGTGGGAGAGCTTTCAGGGGATGGGTATAGGGTATGGCACGACGAATTGCGAGTTTCAGATTTCGGGCATGCCCTTATCGACGAGCTCCAAAGCTTAAAAGTTGCCGTGGAAGCTAACTGGCTCGAGTGGCTAACGATGGCAACTATTTCTACTCTCGCATCCCGCCTTCTCTCATCAGCAGAGGATTCCGGTGTCATCGAGCGATTGCACAACTTGCTGCGTGTCGTCCGAGATTCAACTTTCAAATTGGTGCAAGAACTATCCAAGGCTCTCCAAGATGCTGCAGACGAAAAATCTCGTCATGAAATCCGGGACCATGTTCGCAACATGGCAGCAATTTGTCGCAGCACCTACGACGTAGGCCCAGACAATATTAGTGAACTTCTCAAATCGTCACATGATTTAGAGATTCTGGTGTACTGCGCTATTATCTTGAGGGACAACACGCCTCTCAATATACATAATCTTTCCCCAGCTTCAAAACTACTTCTCGAACGTGACCGTCGGTTATCACACTTCTTAGAGATTCATTTCCGACGCCATGTGGAATCTAGCGACGAAGGTCTTGATCAGGCGATGATCCATCTCTGGCCTGCATACCGGCGTCACGCGCGCTGGACAGTACTTGAATCTCCAAACTCTCGATGGCTTAGATGTGAAACAGCGCCTTCCAGCGATGTGTCACGGCGTCAGATTATTCATCTTGATATATTGACGGCATGCCTATTGGTCGACGGCAAGCCCTTAAGAAGGTTGCCAGAGTCCTTTTTAGAGCATGCTAGCTACCGTGTACTCTTCGATGATGTAAGTGTCCATCTTGCTGATTAGTCGCTAGCGATCTGATAGCACTTGAGTAGCAAGAGCTTGATGTTTTCCCTGCGGAAATGCCCGGCTTCGAATTTGCGACAAAAGCTCTCATACACGGCTTTCAAGTAAGGCGGCACAGTCTAAGGTTGATGTCCAAAACTTAACTGTTCTTACAGTTATTTTTCGGGATGCACAGTCAGGAAGTTGTCATTCGATCGAAATGTGACGACGGGGACCTTCTTGAGCTAATACCTCAACATAAGCTTGAGTCAGACGTCCCTGCATTCTTGCTCGAAGATCATGTGCATTGGCTCAACCTAAGGACTCATGCGATCGAATTTCGTCCGAAGAAGAGAATGTGGGAGCCGTCCGACAAAAACTGGGTATTGCGATTTATGAAAGGCGGCCAGTCAGTCGTGCAACGGGGTCAATCAACTCTTTTTGACATCCATAGTCCCACCTTTCACATGATAGCGAAGACACTGGGCCCACTCGAAGACCTTCAATATCTGGTTGTCACTCGCAGTGTGGAAGCAGGCCAGACTGTAGTCAAGGTCGAACTCCCTCGGTTTGGTCTCTCTTTCTTTAACAGAGATGGAGACCTGCATTCGCACGACCAGAGAGGCATGGTTGTTGACGAAAATCAGTCCACTGGCACAATGCTTGGACTCGTTAACCAGCTCGTTTTACGCCCCAAAGATCAACGGACTTACAGCAATCGTCGTGTCATCATCCCACAAGGCATCGTCAAAGTAAAGCCTGAAGGCCACCATGTCCAGGTCACCATTCATACTTCTTCTGATACTGTTCGCCGTCCCTATCATTGTTATACCGTTGACACGGAACTCTGTCGCCTGGCGGGAAACATTGATTTCACAAATAAACTGTACAAGGTGTACCTGCACGCTGTGTGTAGTGCCCATGTTGCAGACCCGTTGACTAAGCGTACGGGTGTGGAAGAAGCTATGTATTTACTGCAATCCGCTGCATGTTATTCCTTCATGAAGCTCAACCAGTTCGACTGTGACCTTCTAGCTCAACTAGGCTCCTTGACCGTCCGTCGAACGTGGCATCGTACTCAGGAGATGTGCATGCAGAACGTTCATTGGCAGGATGGCTTGTCGTCTTATATTCAAAGCTGCGCATTTTACCATGCTGTCAGAAATATAGTCCAGTATGCACAAAAACTGCGGGTGCTCCAGGAGGTTTCGATCGGTCCGAACTTTCCAGCACAGGAGAGGTCCCTCCTGGAACGTGGCTCTCAGCGGTCCATTGTCCTTTACTCCCGTGACTTCGTCCATTCCTTCTATCCCATCAAATCATCGAGTAGTGAATATCCTGCAAGGGACATGGTCTACCGCTCAATCGACGAACAAAGGTCTTACGATTGCGCGTGTATGGTGCGCGACTGGAGTATCACTTTGGAACCTTGTCAATCGCTCTATGATGTTTTCGCTCAGTGGAACAAAGTGTCTGGGGAGATGCACAATATATCTCTTCGATACGATGAAGGATGGTTGAACCCTGAGTTGTCCAAGAAATGGATATCTTTCTACGAACTTTGCCGCCACGCCAATCGGGAAACTCGTACATTTCAGCTCGCTTTCACACTATCAGCCATGGCCTACTCCTCCCCAGAGAATGTGGCGCTCACAGCAACTATGTTTGCATTCGCCGTTAATCCCAAATTCCGCTCCATCTCCTCCCCTAAATACGATCTATATGACCTTTCCTTCGGAATCAAATCCCTAGAACATAATCTCTGCCATCGCATTCCCTTATATTCCACCTTCCAAAATAGCCCCGAGGCATCCTTGTCTCGTCACTCGGACGAGTTATCTCGTGATTTTGATGCTCGGCGAGAAGAACTCTTCCAATCACAATGTCTTTGTGAGCAGAAAGAGGCGATCAATGTCCTTCTAGGTCTTTGGCCTTGCTATTCCGTCCCTAGCCGTGCACTGGAGTGTCTTAGCGGCGCTCGATATGACAAGTCTAGCCTCGCAGCTTACCTTGAGACACTGTATTCAAACTGCTATCGCAATCATTGCCTGAAGATATATTTGGATCAAGTGCAGGATGTGCTTGACGAAGTGAGACGAATCCCCTTACCATCCGTCAACTTGAAGCAACCATACACGTTCGCTCCGAGCAATTCGGTTGTTGTATCGGTAATCACCGTTGTCCTTACTGAAGACTTGTTCAAAAAGCCTGCTCCTGTTGTCACATTACTATCGGACGATTCGGATCCACTCGCACAACTTGAAAGCTCTTTCCCACTGATTGGAAATTCTTCTGGGAGCGGGCTCCATTTGACCGCACTGGACCATGTCATCTCAACCTTCTCGCGATCTCAATCTGATAAATTTGGTCGCCAGTATGCTAAAGATCTACAAGACAGCAGAATCCATCTAGATAACCAACAATCATCATTCCCCCCGAACTCAATGCCAACGCTAGTCGACATGTTGCAACTCCATCATACACGTTGTAATGAACTCTACAGCACCACTTTTCACGACTTGGAAGAATGTCTAGCTCCCTCAGGCGTGGTGGAGTGGAGTTTGTTCAACTCCGGGCAATGGCCGCGCATTACCATTTCATTTCTACTCCAGCTTCTCGCCTCCATGTCAAGGACACATCTTTGCGACTCGTGGAAAACCGCTTTGACCAAATTTGCTCACATTCTTCTTCGGTTACAACGATCAAAACGACTTTTGAGACTGGTGGATGGTGGAGACCACGAAGAGCTTGTTAAAGAGCTGGTAAACAATGGCTACCAAAAGGTAGATCGTACACAGGGATATCTGGACTGGCTTCTGATTCAGGTATTCGATGCTCGTTGATAATCAAAATTCTCGATTACTAACGATACTAGGCAGACAACCGATTCCTTATCCGTCCCATGCAAGCCGATGTGGCAACTGAGATGATACGCCCAAAATCTGAAGACAATACCGCTCTGCAGCTTCACATGGGGGAAGGAAAATCTTCTGTGATCGTACCTATCTGTTGTGCTGCACTAGCAAATGGCGAAAAGTTGGTCCGCGTTATCGTGCCCAAGCCTTTGGCAGTGCAAATGTTTCAGCTACTCGTGGAACGGCTCAGTGGCCTTACGAATAGGCGAATTTTCTACTTGCCATTCTCGCGGTCTTCTTCAGTTAGCCCTGGACATGCAGAAACCATCCAGTCACTATTCGACGAGTGCAAACGTGTTGGTGGTATCCTTGTTGCCCAACCAGATCACATTCTCTCTTTCAAGTTGATGACTGTGGCGCAGCAGCTTCCCCCCGCAAATGCAGGTGGACAGGGCTCACTGACTGGGCCTACCGCGTCCCTGTTGGACAGTCAACGGTGGCTTGATACTTACACTCGCGACATACTTGATGAAAGTGACGAACTGCTGCGCGTTCGTTTTCAACTCGTCTATGCTATGGGTCCCCAACAGCACTTGGAAGGACATCCAGACCGATGGGCCATAACACAACAAGTGATGACTCTTGTAGCAAAACACGCTTACCACCTGCACCAAGAATTTCCTCTTGGAGTAGAGTTCAGGCCAGTCCCAGGTGCTGTCGGAAGATTTTCACGTTTCAGAGTCCTGGACGTTCGTGCAGGTGAAAAGTTGGTTCAGCTGCTTGCTAACGATGTCCTTAACGGAGAACTTCCCAATCTTGCTCTCGGACATGTGCCTTCTCATATAAAAGACACCATCCGCAAGTGTGTTACTGTTCCCGCTATTGACGTGCAGTACCTTGATCAAGTCCGAAGTTATTGCACTGGGTCTAGTCTGTGGAACGGACTACTACTTATTCGAGGTCTCCTCGCTCTCGGTATATTGATATCCGTGTTGAAGGAGCGGCAATGGCGTATAGATTACGGTCTAGATCCTCAACGCACTTTGCTCGCTGTGCCATACCGAGCCAAAGATGTTCCCTCTTCCAAGGCAGAATTTGGACATCCAGACATCTCAATCGCCCTTACATGTCTTTCGTACTACTACGCAGGGCTTACTAAGGAGCAGTTAGCCACCTGCTTCCGCCAGCTGCAGAAGCAAGACAATCCCACACTGGAGTACGAGACGTGGATCAAAGGATTGCCTCTTCCAGAAAACCTGCGATACCTCAGTGGGATCAACACAGTGGAGTCTACTGAGCAGTTCACTGCCTGTTTGATGCATCACTTCGCACATAACAAAGCTGTTGTAGACTTCTTCTTGGCTCATGTCGTCTTTCCAAAAGAAGCGAAGGGATTTCCTCACAAGCTATCTTGTTCTGCATGGGACCTCGCAGAGCAAAAGTCTTCTAGGTTGCCCACCACTGGCTTCAGCGGAACAAATGATTTGCGTTACTTGCTTCCCACTTCCATATCACAACGTGCACTATCCCACCAGCGTGGTACGAACGCCACAGTTCTCATGTACCTTTTACAGCACGAGAATGATCATTACGATTCGCATGCAGCCGGTGAAGGCGCTCTGGAACTCCTTAGGGTCATCGCAAAGCAGAAGCCGGAGATACGGGTCTTGCTCGATGTGGGTGCACGAGTGCTTGAATTGCAGAATGACGAAGTGGCGGAGATGTGGCTAGAAATCAACCAGGATGCTCAAGCAGCAATTTATTTTAACGAGCACGACGAGCTTGTGGTGCGCACTCGGGATCAACTCGTAGAGCCATTTATCGTGTCTTGCTATGCTCAACGACTGGATAAGTGTGTCTTGTACCTGGATGATGCACACACTCGAGGAACGGACATCAGTTTTCCCCAGGGATTTCGCGCAGCTGTCACATTAGGTCCAAAGGTCACTAAGGACCGCCTTGTTCAAGGTCAGGATGCGATGCATATTCATATATAGCACTCAGTAACACATTAACAGGTTGCATGCGCATGAGAAAGCTCGGCTGCGGCCACTCAGTCATGTTTTTTGCACCTCCAGAAGTAGACCGCAACATCCGGGCCGTGAACAACAAAGGCGACACTGAGGACATCCATGTGTCGGACATCCTCGTGTGGGCAATGACTGAAACGTGCTCAGACATTCAACATCATACTCCACAATGGATCCAACATGGAATGGATTACAGATCTCGCAACCGTTCGTGGTCTTCATTCTTGTCTGGCAATGTTACTCCCGCTGCATTCGCCTCCTCGTGGCTTCAGCCAGAGGCTAGGCATTTGGAAGAGCTGTACGCCACAGTTCCTGTCGGCTATTCTGCTTCCCGGACATTGGTAGACGAAGATATTTTGGAGAGATTCCATAAGCTGGGATTCAGCATCTTGCCCGACACCCGCCTGGATGAAGAGCAGGTGAGAGAAGTGGTGAATGAAGTCGAGCTTGAGCGCGAGGTTGAGAGACCGCTGCTGGAAAAGCCTGCAAAACACGTAGTTCATGAGGATGTCCGGTCTTTCATTCAAACAGGCTGCATTCGTGAAGGTTCTGGCGTGTTCACTCCAATTTTCGACATTCTCACCACAACTTCGGTTGCCATCCCGAAAAGTCAGCCATGGACCCATCACGTGCTTGCCTCGAGGGATTTTGCTACAGTCATGCATGGCTTCTCAGACAAAACAGACAATTATATTCGCCCAGTCAATTGGATCCTTTCAAGCACAGCGTCGGGCGTGCCAGTGCTAGCCATCATCAGCCCCTTCGAGGTTAACGATTTACTACCAGACATCCGAGCAAGTACGCAAGTTCACTTGCATCTTTATACACCACGCGTCATCAGAATGATGAAACCATGCGATGATTTGCGCCTTTACAGTATACCATCACTCCCCGTGCAGTGGATGCCACCTGAGGCTCTCATACTGCAGCTTAATACCTTTGCTGGACAACTCTACTTTCCTCATTATAGCACGTATGTGCGACTGTGCCGCTTCTTGGGGATCTACATCGAGGGTCAGGGTGAGTTTAAAGTTCAAAGCGATGGATTCATTAGACCAGAGGATCGATCTTCTCCTGCTGCGAATCAACCCGACCTTTTCGAACAGTCGCCCATACCTATGTTGAAAGCGCTTTTTAATATCAGACGCAAGGGAATGGGGTACTTGCCCACCCACATCGGGAAAATGTTGAGCGCTCGACGGTTGACAGACGAAGATTTCGAAGAGATCGCCTGATTGGTAAGTTTTGTTATTCAATCTATGTGCCCATTGGCTCACTGCAGGACTCATAGTAGTACTGAGTGATTCAGGTTAGAAACATATGACGCCACGATCTGTAGAATTCTTCTAGTTCACGTATCTTTTTTCAAGTTTTTTGCACTTCCCGTTATATCTAACTGTAGTAGTATTAAAGGATCGCCATCAAAGTTGATTAATTATTGGCCAACAACATTGTTTTACTTTCGTGAGATAAAACTAGCGCACAAATGAGAAGATGTTTGGGTCGGAACGATGGCTAGATCGAGGCTAGCAATACTAATTTTTATGTATTAGTCGTTCCTAGTTCGACTTCTTGGTGTCAATATAACAATGCTAGTAATCGACGTTGTATCTATCGAAGAATCATGTTGTTACTTGTGTTGGATGAGATACGTTTGTGGAAGACAAATTTTGGGCATCCCAAGAGCACTAGAGCAGCAAACCTCATCGCGTCATCATTGCTCTATGCTACTTGTGGCGCACACTAGGTCTCGGAAGCTTGTGCTATGCTGTTGCTGAAGCGTCCACTCTGCAATCACGACGATAGGGAACAACTTTAAATTCAAGCTCAATAGCAAATATAGGATCGATATGGAACAAAACCGTACGCTCGGCATGATTACAACTGAATCATTTGCAAGTAGCGCTAAAAATATTATTTCAGCAACTACGAGGGACAGTCAAGCTGAGAACCACATAATACAGCAACATTCACCCGTCTCAGACGGACAGCCAAGTGTGACAATGTACCGTTGGGAACGGGCCATCCCATGTGGGCCCATGAACATAATTGTACCATGATATACGAGTGGGCCGGGTGAATGTGTGTACCCAAGACACACGGATGGGCTGAGGGTACATTATATAGACAGTGGTATAGGAATGTATTAGTATATAGGATATTATCAATGCTAATTCCTGTTTACATTGGAGACGAGTGGGCCGGCCGGATGTGTGTACCCAAGGTAAACGGATGGGCCGACCATATGAGTGGGCTGAGTGAATTTGTGTACCTGAGACATACGAATGGGCCGAGAGCATACATTATAAATAGTGATATAGGAATCTACTAGGATACATGACATTATGAATACCAAATCCTGTTTACGATGGAGACGAGTGGGCTGGCCGGATGTGTGTACCCAAGGTAAATGGATGGGCTGGGGGTATATAGTATAGACTGGTACAGGAATCTACTCGAATAGCGAATCCGGTGTAAAATGGAAACGACCGAGCCGGACGAATAATATACACCAGAGATCCGGTCAGATTATCATCCGGCAGGTGCATCAATAATCTCACTGCCCTATGATCCGGTACAGGCAAATATACAATCCGGTAGGCGATAATCTGGTGTATCTGTCATCTCACAAGCCTGTCGTCCGGCACATCCACTATCATATGCTAAAAACATTGCACAAGTGAATATCAATCAGAGTAGACTAAAATATGAATCATCACTTGTCTAAACATCTTTCTTCTCAACCGGGTCACTGCGTTGTACATTGCCATATTTTGCATAGTCTGTCCTTGGAGTTCCAACAAAATTATGGATACTATCTCGCATGTACCACGCAGTGACAATCCAGCTACCCTGTTGAACATGCATGTGATGTCTGACAAGGCAACATGATGAGGCCAACATTGACCCGGAGTCATATAGAAACTTGATGCCGAGATTCATGAAATCCATTATGACTGGATGATAAACACCTGCGGTTGTCATAATATCAAATGCCTCCGGTCGACATTTCGGATCTCTATGAGGTGGTGACCGGCGATTGCAAATGACTGACACTACATTGAAGACAGATGCCCAATGTTTGAGATGATGGCACATGTCTTCTAACTGATACTGGGTCGCCCATTCACCGAGCTGGACTTGAGTTTTGATTCCAGCCCGATATAGATCTGGGTGCATGACCCGAAGTGCAGCAGAGACAAGGATACCGGACCTTTTTTTTTTTTTTCTTAAAATCATTGTTATTGTCCTTTGGGGTCATAGACCCTATGTCGGACATAGCCCTATTCGAGTGCGGGGGGCTTACTCCCGGCTAGCTATCATAAGTGTATATGTACTGTATGTGTTCTGGGGTCTTTGACACGTACTCCATTGGCGTGTAGTCAGGCCAAGGCCGACTGCCAACTTCATACAAGGGAACGGCTGTTGGGGTAAAGTATGGGTGGGTGAGAACTAGGTAAGGTGAGTAGGAGTGCCGTTTGGCGTTTTTCGCTGTGTTTCTGGTGTGATGTCTTTGCTTCTTCGTCTTGTCTCGTGCTCGGGCCTTCATTCATCTTTGTCCTCGTTCTAGCCTGCTACTTCCGGTCCTCCAGTGCTGTTTGTCCTGCAAGCAGCGTTTCCTTGGTGTGCGGAGTGGTTTTGAATTAGTTTGGATTAGTTTGAATTTAGTTTTGAATTAGTTTTTGCGTTTTGTAGGTTGGGTTTGATTGGGTTGTGGGTCGCGGGCGTATTATTCTGTAGTATATAGGCTATATGTGAAAGAGTGAGCTTTTTATATGAGCGGGATCTCACTGAATGTCGCTTTGAAGCGTCCTGTACTGTTGATGAAATGCATAAGTGGTTTAGTTGCTTCTTCTGATGCTAGGAGAAAGGAGATGGAGGAGGCTCGATGACGTAGGACATTAGAGAGTATATGATGTTCGCGGACGTATTGGGGGCAATCAAGTAGGTAGTGGTGGATGGTTTCGTTTGTACCGGGGCATATGGGACAGTGTGGGGTTGCGCTCTTTCCGAGATGGTGTAGATGGTAGTTGAGGGGTACATGGCGGGTGCGGAGTTGAGTGTATATGCTGGTCTGTCGACGTGGACTGAGGGCTATGAGGCGGAGAAAGTTCTTGGATGGCATGGTGTGGTCGATCGCGTTGGTTCTGGCGTATCTGGGTGAGTTTTTCCATATGTTGCTCCAGCGTTTCTGTAGGGTGTCCTCATGCCACTGTTTCAGGGCGGATATACTGTCCAGCAACAGACCATCTTGAAGGAACTTTGGGAGTCTGTGTTTGGCGCTTGATTCATTGGGGCCCTTTGCTGCCTCTTTTGCTGCTGCGTCAGCGAGTTCATTACCTATCACTCCTTTATGTCCTGGTATCCAACAGATTGTTAGATCGAAGTCGCTTCCGTGATGCTCTCTGCATAGCGCGAGCTCTCTTGTTAGTCTGCGGAAATGTTCTACTAAGTATCCGCCTGATTTCGCAATATGACTCTCACCGGATTGGATGGCTGCACGATTATCTATGAAGATGGATGCCGGATAGGTGACATTGCGTTCTGTCGCTAGGAGTTTGGCAGCTAGTGTGAGTCCAACCACTTCTGCTTCGTATACGGTGTGTACTTTGTTTGATCCTAGGTGATACTTTAGTGTGCGGGGTGCTTGCCCTTCCCGCAGTAGAACCGCTGCCGCTCCTATGCCTCCGTTATGTCCAGAGCTGTTACGCTGACCGTCGGTCGGCGTGTGCAAACTAGGATAGGTCTTCTCAGCGACGACTCGAGTGAGTCTACTGAAGCTGAGGGTGGTTCTTGGCTTGACGGAATGTCAAGGGTTCCTCCGGTGATCTCGGTAAGACGGCGCTCGTCGAGATACAGGGCTAGCGGATACGTGCTAAGTCGTAAGGGGGCGACTTAGAAGTGTGGTCTCACACAAGGAAGCTGGTAAGGCTTAGATGAGCAAGTTCTGGGGATGAACCTAGTAGATTAAAGTAAAGTCTAAGTACAATAATCTGTGTCTACTTATAGGGAAGTACTACAAGTATTCTAGCTCAGTCTGTAATCAATAGTATATCTAGGATCTATGATAACAAGACATGAGGTCAGATAGGGTACATGAGGCTTAACCTCTGATCAAGCATGCAGCGCCAAGTGCAACTGCACGTAGGTACAGGAAGCGCCAAGAGCGCTCCGGATCTTCATGAAGCGACATGCGGTATGCATGCGCTGATCTAGGGTGACCATGAGGCGTACAGCCTCCATGGATCAGGTACAAGGCCGTCTAGGCCAGGGGCGGGTCATAGCGCCAGGGGCGGGGTCATAGCGGTCCAGACCGCTGTCTTTCTAGGTGCAGGCGGCACACCGCCGCGCGGGGAGTCTAGCAGAGCAGGGGCAGGTGTAGGCAGAGCAGGGGCTCCTGTAGGTGTTACGGATGCCTGTAACAAGAGCCGTCAGTAAAAATTTGTATCATATCCTTGAGTTCTTGCTGTTCTTTGATGGCTTCCTTCGCTTTCAGTGTGATATGATTTTTGACGACGTTTCTTTGACTGGCATTTAGGCGTAGGATAGGGTCTAACGTTTCCGTTTCACTTGGGAGGATTTGGAATGTAGCTAGGAGTTCGTGTAGCGACGTGCGGTGCCTTCGTATGTTCCGGTGTCAGACTATGTGCTTCAGGAGGGGTTGTAGAGGGTGGCGGTCTGGTAGCGTAGCTAGGCGGAGAGCGGAACGGTGACATATTCTCTGGAGGAGAAGGGGGATGGGGGGGAGGTTCCAGTGTGCATCTAGGGTGTCAGTAGCTGTTGATCTCATTGCTCCTGTGATGCTCAGTGTCGCGATACGTTGTACCTTAGCTAGTTTTCGGGCCACTCCCATAGATCCTTTCCGAGGCGAGCCTGTATACGAGTTGAAGGTTGGACGGAACCATATATCCGCTCCGTAGGTGTACTTGGGGATGGCTACCGTAGTGTATAACTTACACATGAGATTGGCTGATACTCCGTTGGTGGGCTTGGCAAGACGGCGAAGTTGGAGGACATATTCAACTCCCTTAGCGATTGTGTGACCTGTGTGATATTTCCACGTTAGTTCCTGATCAATGAGCAGGCCGAGGAAGCGGTGATGCTCAGTGGGGTTGATTGTGGTGTTTTGTATAACTAGTGGAGGGTGGTGACAGGTTTTGCTGCGGGTGAAATCTATTAGGGCGAATTTGTTAACTTCAAATTTTGAGTTGTGATCTTGAGACCATTGGAGTGCTCCGTCGCGTTGTTCCATCATATCTTTCAGGGTGCGGTGGGTGGCTTCGAACGTTGGGCCTATGGCGATGAAGGCCGTGTCGTCGACGAAGGCTAGGGCTGTTTCCTGTTTGCGGGGGTTAGCTATGTCTACAAGGTCAGCATTATATATCAAGTAGGCTATCATAGATAAGGGGTCTCCTTGACCGATTCCGTTCCGAACGTCTATCCATTTTGAAGTTGAGTCGTTGAAGCGTAGTTGCGTGCGTCGTCCTGTAAGCATTCTGACTGTGAAATCAACTATTTCCGGGGGGAGTCGTCTTTTCTTCATGTTGTGAGCG
Organism: Suillus discolor; assembly: GCF_016758755.1. Lineage (NCBI taxonomy): Eukaryota > Fungi > Basidiomycota > Agaricomycetes > Boletales > Suillaceae > Suillus > Suillus discolor. The sequence continues at coordinate 76,546 of NW_024541379.1, forward strand.
AGCCGGTCAGTTACTGCATTGGGGAAGGCGCCTTCGATGTCCAGGAAGAGTATTGAGGCAACTTTGTTGTTACGCCACGCGTTCTTGACAGTAGCTTCTAGGAGGTGTAGGGAATCTGTTGTGGTGCGGCCTGGGCATCCACCAAAGTGTGTATTTGGGAGGAGGTTGTGTTGCTCTAGGATACATGTGACTTGTTCTGCTATTAGGGCAGTAAGTAGCTTGCAAGTGGTATTAATTAGGGCAATGGGACGATATGCTTTCGGGATGGTGTAGTCAGTCTTTCCTGGTTTGCGTAGGACTACGGTCGTGAACTCTCGCCATGGGTCATAGTATGTTTGGAGGGTGAAGACTGCATTGAATAGGCATAGGAGGTAGGGGATGAGGAGGTGTTGCACGCGTTTAAATACTATGTTACATATGCCATCAGGTCCGGGAGCTTTATACGAGCTAGTGTTGTTGATGGTGCGAATGAGCTGTGCTGCCAGGATGGGAGCGAAGGGGGTGACGGGTTCTGGATAGCTGAAGTTAGTAGGGACTGAACTGGTGAGAGGAGGAGGCGGAAAGAATGCTTCAGCTAGGGCTATACTCTTATCTTCATTCGTGATAGCTTCTACTTGGTTGCCGTTGGCGTCTTTGGTCTTTAGGGCAGGGATACTTGTTCTTCCTCCGTCGCCGTAGGGCTTCATCACGATTTTGTTGGCCGTGTAGATACTTTCTTGATTGAGTTCTTCGAGGAAGCTGATCCAGTGCTCTTGCTTGGTCTTGCGGATGGCTTCAGTAGTTAGGTTGCGGAATTTACAATGTTCTTCGTGTATAGGGTGGTCAGGTAGGCCTCTCATCTTATACGATTCTGCACTTAGCTGGTCTTTCTGTTTTAACATCTTTGTGAGCTCCTTCGTCCACCATCGTTTGGCATGAGGGGATGGCTTCGTTTTGGGGACTTTGTCGGCTATGGTACATTTAAGGGCTTCACTAAGATTGGCGGCGGCCATTTGAAACTGTTCTTCTGAGGTGATGAGTGCTGGGGGAGGGTATGCGCTGAGGTGATGGGCGAGGGAGCTATTGAATTCTTCCCAGTCAACTTCGCGGTAGTTGACTGTTGTGGCTGTTGAGGCACGTGGGACTTCTAAATCTAGGGAGCTAATGATGGGAACATGGTCAGTACACGGCGGTCGGCGTCTAGGAGTAGTATTGCAGATAGTGAATGAATCTAGCGTATGGGACTTGCAAAATATATTGTCTGGTCTTGTCCAGTTGCCGCTGCTTGAGGATTGGAGCATCGGGGTGTTCTTTGGAAGAGCCATCTGTAGATCGTAGTCGGCCATCAGGTTAATAATGTTTTGTGCGTTTTCCTGAGCGTCTGGAGGTGTGCAAAGGTGTACGTTGCGGTCTTCCTCCCAGAGTGGGTGATGTGCATTGAAGTCGCCCATTAAAATTATGTGGTCTCCGGCGGTAGGGCGGACAGTGCGTATCTCCCTTTCTAGATATTCCGAGATGGCTGGAATGACTTCTCGTTTCTTGCAGTCATCATAGATGTTGATGATGGTGAGTTTGCCGAAGGGTCCGCTGAGCTGAATTATCACTACGTCTGATGATGGGAATGGGAGTTGTCGCCAGTTGTTGGAGTTGAGTCGTTTGTTGATGAGGGTGATTGCGCGTGGTCTGTTGGGATTAGTATATCTGTTCGAGGGGTATATAACGTTCCAGTCCGGAGTTGCCTTAGTGTTACCTAGAAAGTCTATACAGGGTTCCTGGATTACGACGATATCTTGTTCTTTTGCCGTGAAAGGGCCGCTAAGGATGCAGTGTTGGGCAGTGTCCAATTTGTTTAAGTTTTCTTGCCAGATTCGTAGTCTTACTGTTTGTTTGTTGGGTGTCCTAGACATAGAGGGAGTTAGTGGAGTGTGCTGGTGTTACCGAACGTTGTCATTGGGAGTTGTGTTGATGAGATGAGAATCCTAGGGGTGGGTTTAGGTATGAGCCTCTGGTGTTACGGCTTCCTCTGGGGGGAAAGTGTCTCTTGAGCGTGTCTTGCGTGTGTTGAGGGGGTTCCGAATATTCTGGCGTGGGTTCCTTCCTGATGAACAGTTTGGCTTTGGAGGGTGCTTGAACTTGAGTCCATGTGTCGTCGGTAGGGAAGTAGGGCATTGTGTTTTCGGATTGTCTGGCGTCGAGGTCTGCGCATTTGCGGATGAATGTTGGGCAGGATCGGTCCCAGCTTGCGTGGTCTTCAGATTGACAGGAAGTGCATACCGTGCTTGATTTGTCCATGCATTCACTAGTTCTGTGTGGTCCCGAGCAGTTAGCGCAGACATCACTGTGAGAGATACATTCCTTTGCAATATGACCATAGTGTTGGCATTTCGCGCATCGTATGGGTTCACGTTTGTTCTTCTTGACTTGGAGGCGGTATTTGTTGAGAGTAATGCCGTCTCGGATGCTAGTGTTAGCTACGTTCGGGTCGTTGAATGATGCCATGATGTGAGCGACCCTTTGGGTGTTGTTGCGTTTTTCCGGGGGCTTGACCCAGCGTGCAGATGTTAGAACACCTTGGCTCCAGTTGTTCTCTTGTTCAAGGTTGTCGATGTGTTCTGGGTTTCCTGGATTAAAGGTTAGTGGGACGAATTGGATTATTACCTGGTATGCGCGATCTTTGATGGTAGCCGTTGGGTCTAGTGCTTCGAGGAACTTTTTCTTGATTTCCGGTTTCTTGAGGTGTTGCGCTCCGTCTGCTGTCAACATTTCAATAACTGTACCTCCGTTCCTGAACTGGTTGATTGCGTGTATGTCTAATGATGGGGAGTCCTGGGTGGATATGGTCTTGATTGCTTTGTTGATGAGGTCAACTAATTGCGCGTGTGATACTTTGCCTGGGGCAAGTTGACTGTCCTTGCTGATATCGATTAAGATTTGGCGGGCTTTGATGGCGTCTCTGGCTGCTCTTTGGGTCGTTAGAGGGTCGGTGTTGGTGTCGAGTCCCGTGAGTAGTGCCTTCTTGTAGTTACCTTGATTGTTTGCTTCTTTGACTTGCGTGGTTAGTGTAGTGACAGCTTCTTGCATCTTTTCAAGACGTGAATCTATTGTTGCTGAGTCTATGATTCTGTCAGCAGTGTTCCCAGAGAGGTTCGATGAGATGTCAGTGATCTTAGCCTGTGTCGTTTCGAGCTTTGATGCGGATGATGTGATGTTCTCTGAGGTGTCTTGTAGCTTTGCAATTTGTGGAGTGATGGCGGTTAGAACCAGTTTAGCTACTTTGTCTGCCATTTCTATTTCGGCCGCTTCTTCGAGTAGAAAAGCTACTGCTCTTATCGCATTCTGTGCTGGGAGAGTCATTCCTGGGAGCTGCGTGATGTGGAAGAGAATGTCTGAAAGGTTGTCAACGGAGTACGGTTTGCCGCTGATGGCCATTGCCGTCTGAGTGAGATAGTTCTGAGCGCTCACTATGTCCTTGACTTCACTATTCGAAGCTATAATCTCGTTTACCGCTAGTCTTGAGGGTGACCTCGTTGGCGGTGTACTTGTCTTTTGGGGTCCTTTAGGGTTTAGCGGCATTGTGAGGCTTTTGTTCTTTTCTTATGTTTTTGTTGGTTTGTGATGATTTTATGGGTCTAGCGTATATGTACTTTAGAGAAGGAAGCAGAGATATTAAGAGAATTTGAAATGGGACGGCAATGACGCCGTCTCTGCTGTTGGGCGGTTAGCTAGCTGTTTTGGACAGTTTTTCGGGGTCTTAGTCGGGGTGCCACTTGGTACGGAACCAAGAAGCGATTACCGGACCTTTGAAGGGAGGTTGTGATATTGCGACCAGCATCACCTTTCAATGCAGCGGATACCTGAGGTGAGAAGCCGTCTTCCAGATCAAGTTTTGGGAAACCATGTTTCTACAATACTTTAGACTAGCAGCACCAATTGATACGAACTGGACATACCTCTCTGCCTTGCTGAAACCAGGCGGGTGATATATTTATGCAACCGGGTGTGATCTTCCCATCCAGACTTGGATAGAAATTGGACTCATGGGTCCTCCATTCAGTAGCCTTCCTGGTGGTGATGCTATCGTTCAACAGATGTCCTATGAAATTCGTGGCGCATTGCATGTCTGTCTGTGAATATTGTCATATACATCAGGATGAGATGAAATAAAAAATGAATGTGGATATAAAACAAACCATTATCATGCCAGTCATGGCTCCGGGCAAATACCAGACAATTATTCTGCCTCCGGAATCAATGATGACACTCGGTGTTCTTAGGACAACCTGTTCTGCAGGAGGGAATTTGTCTAAAAGAGTTTGCTCTCGTTTCTCGCTTCGTCCGGATTCATATTTTTCCAGAGATTCATTATATCTAACCATGTCAATTTTGAGATGAACTGTTGGCAAGTTACTCGACCGGCACAGATATATATGCGAGAATGCATACCAGGATTGAAGTAAGCAATGGCCAGGATATTGGCAAGCTGCTCCAAAGCAATACAAGTGTCGACATCTAAAAATCCAACACTCATTGGCTTTACCGGTTGTCGATGAATTTTGGACATGAAGGTGTCATAAACCAATTCACCGGCAAGGTAGGTCTGGTATAATGCCCAGCCCGGTGGAATTGTTGTCATGTGTTAGAGGAAATAAATGAGTGGTTAAAGTATGAGGAAAGACAAGAAGTGTTTGATGAATCCATAACCGGGGATTTCGTCTTTGAAAATTTACATTGCATTTTAATATACATGGGTATAACATATCTACTGAAGGCTTCCAGATGTCAAATTGGGCTTGACCGTACAGATGCACTGTCATCTGTATTCAACCGGTCCATGAGTGATTGTGAGGACGCCACGGCCCTAGTGAGTTCAGCAACCGGCCCAACTACTCCGGCCAACTTATCACTTGAACGTAAAAAGTTTGTCATCCTTCTCTGCAAAATTTCCAACAGCTCTCTACCGATTGTCGTCTGACAGCACTGCTCAAGAGATGCTGATCCGACCGTTTCCGGTTGACGAACCAGGCCAAGTGTGAGCATATAAGGGAGGAGGTCGGTTTCCACATGATCCGGCTATTACAATGCAAGTAAGATTTAGTGAGAAACCAGTGAAGGAGGTCAAGATCTCATGGACTCACGAGTTCTGAAAAATGGCCCTCAACCAACTCCATCACATCTTGGACAGATGATTTTGGCAACATGTCTGGCACCCTGCAGGAGCCCAGGTTCTCCTTCCACCAGGCATTGAAGTAGTCTGGCATACGAGCAATGTCATATTGATCTGATGCGGCGGAATGGACAGAAAGAGGCAATGCTTTGATTTCCATGAGGACCTCATTCACATCCGGTTGCCGGTCCACCAATTTATGGACAACCAAAATTGCAATCACATTGTGGAGAAGTTTTGGAATGGTAGCGGAGCACCTGCTCAGGAAGGATATGTTGATGAATGGAGTTACAAAAGTCTATGTGACAGGCGACATTATTTGAGTGCAAGGGAAGAAGAATTGTCCGGTTGACCGGACAGCCAGACAGCCAGACAGCCGGACAACCGGACAACTGGATGCTTACCTCCATTTCCCATTGCATGAGTGTGTAAAAATTTTCTGCATAACCGGGCATGGCGGTGGCAAAGCTCTTGTCAACATACAGGTGCATGGCCAACAAGCGAGAATTGGCGTAGAACAAAGCGCAAGAAATCTCTCCAGCAGTGATTTCACCATCCGAGTAGACCACAATGATTTGATCAGAGGGAACCAGGGTGACGGCGTTGTTCATGGTGAGTGTATGACAATGATGTGATGGTGAGACTGACAAAGTTTGTTTTATTCTCACATTTTCAATACAACTACATATTAGCTAATCCGGGAACTATGTAACCGGTACCGGTACTACGATCTAACAACCGGTACTTCCGGCTGAGAGACCAGAATCACTTTTTGAAATGACTCCGCTGCATGTGCAGCCAGTTGTTGATATATGTGACATTGTCGGGCAGCATAACACGCATGTCCGGTCAGCCCAGTGGAAGTGGCATTGTCCATGAGACTGAGCCATTGCTTGGCCTTGTAGGTAAAGAAATTGACAGACCACTGCATTTCATGTTTGACAAGAATGACCTCTTCATTCCAACGATCGCACAGGGCCTTTGTCCGGAGCCAATTGACTCTATAGACTGTTGTTGCAATATGTGAGACCGGATCACCCAATATCACCGGATGTGCTGGGTACTCACATTCTGTCATCCAGTCATTTCCGGATGTATCACCCTGAACATTGATTGACCAGAACCATGCGAGAGTAGCGTCCCTCTGACCACGTGCATTTGGATCTGCAACTGCAGCGTTTGCTTTCAGGTGTTCTTTCTTTAGTGGAAGATATTTCTGCAGGAGGTCGTGATCAGGGAGTTTGGCTAGCTGCAACCGACATTTTGAATATATCCTGGCATTGAGATTGACTACCATTTCCACCGAGCGAACCTGAGTCCATGCCCTGGTGGAGGAGGCTTGTGACTTGGCTGACCGGATAGTATTCCGGAATATAACAGCTTTGTCTCCCAAATGAACTCTAATTGCATGAAGGGCGTCATTGGCCTGACCTTCACGAAGGGCAGTTTCTTCTTTCATGAGATCGGTGAGACCCAATTCATTGCATTTCACTATACCGAGGTTGGATGGCAAAGGTAAGAGTGTGAGCTCAGGTTGAAAGATGGAGCCATGATGTGTTTCCGGATCCGGATCCGGATTGTGATCATCATCGAGATCGGAATAATCTTCATCCAGTGAATTATGAACCCTGTCTACCGGAGAATCCGGTTCATTGCCATCAACCGCAAATACGAGATAGGTAGGTGCCATCTCAAGAAAGCTTGTAATGTGATTTTGCAGCTTATCTCTGAGTCTGGCTACTGTCAACAATTGAATGTCTGTAGGATGCCTTCTGAGCCTTTTCACATCTCTAGAGAGAGAGATTTGGGATTCTTCTATGCTGAGACCAGTTGCGAGCCAAGTGGCTGCTCCTCGTTGACTGAGGGAATTGGTAGCCAGATGATCCGGGCGATTTTGAGCCTCCAGCAGGCGCAACTCCTGCTGCTTTCTAGTTGGAGCTGTAGATCATGCCATCCGGATAATAATCAGTATGTGATCGGGCCCAGATGAGTAGTAGTAGAATTTGACACTTGCCTTTTTCCAACCAGACCTCATAAATGTCCATGGCTGTTGGATCCTCCAGTCTGTTTGCCTGAGCAAGAGCCTCCTCTGCTTCCCAAAGAATTACCATGGCAGGCTGAACTGTCTCGTTAAGATTTTGGAATGAGAGTGCGCTCTCTGCAGCACCCTGAGCAGCCTCTTTAAACTTTCTGCAAAGAAATTTGGCTGAGGGGCAGGTCAGCCAGGAATGACTTATATGAGACCTGGACATATTTGTACATCCGGATATTGGCAACTCACTTATGCGAATCATCTTCATGAAGTTGGAATCATTCATCTGATAATCCAATACCTCCTTGCGATGAGGAGTTCCCATGCCCCTGGCTGACGGGGAGATTATGTTTAAAGATGCCCAGAGTGTTTCCATGATCTCTCCGTCTATCCTGCCGGTCCCATGGATAAAATTTGATGCATACCGGACATAGCAGCTGTCCTGATGGCCATGCACATGCCACAAACCTATTCCGGGAATGATATCCATGCCAATGGGGATGGACAGATACATGCTTGATGCGATCCGGTCCTTGAGAAACTTATTATACTGACAATTTATATCATAGAACATTATTGCTCGTGAGATTCCATCTGTATTGTAGTTGAGTGCTTAACTCAAGGCATAGTCCATGTTCATCTGCCTGATTATTTTCGAGATCAGTAAGACCGGAAATGCATGTAACCAGATGCAATGTCTATTTACCTTTCACCCTTCTGAAAATCCACCATGGAATGTGGGACAAAACATCCATGCCATGCACATGCACATCCTCCTATACCCGTGGCCTCTAGCTTTTGTCGGGAGGCATTTGCTTGATTGACTGTGTGGTGATTGTTACAATCTGACTTTTGGACATGGTCTTTGGCAACAGCCAAATGACTCTTGTATCTTTCATCTCCGACCATGAATGCAAGACCATCCATCAATGATACTTCATCGGATGGATTCACCGGATGGAGGTGCTCGGCTTTAAAATTACCATCCATGACCAAAGTCCTGGTGAAGAGCCAGGAAGGGGTGTCGTCTGGCTGAGTGGCCGTACCGGTTGACCGGTCCAAATTTATCCCCGGTTGAGGACATGCCGGACAAAATAGGGCGAGGTCACCGGTCTTAGGCTCATCGTTTTTATGGGCAAACCCATGCCACTTGTAGAGCTTACATTGACGCCATTGTCTGGCAGTCCTCATGAGCTCTCTGTAGCGATCCTATAAATATTATTGTTCAATGACTGGCTGAAGTGCAGACAATGAAAACCGACTTACTGGAACCATCAATGGAAAGATGCTGGAGGTTAGCCTCCGGATCTTACTGTAATAATTCATGGCTGATGTACCACATTCAAGGTTGTCTAGCAGAAAGTCGTCCAAGACGGAGAATGTGAATGCAGTTTTTGGTCTGGTGAAGGATGCTGGAAATAAGCCTGCTTGAAAGAGCTGCATATCCCGGTCGAGAGCACTGGGGCAGTGGCAATACCATATGGATAGGGAGTGAACACCGGATTTGTCCACTATGGTTGTAGCCGGATGATCTGAGTCTGCGACAAGTGGAATGGAAGTTTCCTCCGGATAATCATTATGGTCTATATGTTCATCGGTATCTGACCATTCAAAGAGGTCTGATGAGTATTCAGTGCTGCTGGGACATGGAGTGCCATCATGAGCAAGGTGAATGTGCAGGCCGACTTTCATAAGTGAAGTTTCTTGAAAAAATGATCCGGTCCATTGACTGATGCGATGGAAAGGATGTCTTTGATGCTGGGTTCTGCAGCACTCTGTGCAAAACAGGGGCTCGTTGAAACACCCGTGGCATTTATAAACCCCATCCTTCTTGCAAACTTCACAAAGCCGGTCCAAGGGAGGGGATTTCCGGACCATGAGTAAATTTATGTAGTCCTTGAACTTGCACTTCCATTGCCAGAGATATTCATTCTGACTCTGCATGATCCGGTCAGATGAAGACTGCAGATATCAGAAGAACTTCTGCTTGCCAGAGATTTTGGTAATTCAGGCTGAGGCATGTAGCCTTGGTCAAAGTCAAAGTCAGCACCATCATAGAGCATCTGAGAGAACCCGGCTGTTTGCTTTGAGGGAGATTTTGTTGGTGACGATGTCACCGACTTTGTTTTCGGGGACCATGAATCTTTCACCCAAGATGACCTGGTTCCTCTGGAAGTAGTTTTCTCCTTCAGTTTATATAGCTGAGGCAATCGTTTCTTCATCGGAGGAGTGTATGCGATTCCTTTTTGTTTAGTATTTGCCATGATTGATACCAAGACCTAAAGGATTGTTGGGCTGGGGAGTGCACTTAAGCTTGATGATCGGCAGGCATATAACTTTACACCTGTGCCTTCCTTCAACTCCGGCCTCTGAGTGATTTGAATCACTGGATTACCATTCCTGTTTGTCATTGAGGTACCAACTCCGGCCTTTGAGTGATTTGAATCACCAGATTACTACATTTTCTGTTCCTGTGTGTCAGTGAGGTTACCAGGCAATCAGAAATCTTAGAACATCATCTCTATTTAGGATATATTAAGGTCAGAGCAACCGAGTTTGCCATAAGTTTCGTCATTTCCGAGTTAGTTAATCAAACACATCGTAATCCTGCCATCATCCCAATTCCCATGGATTTCTTCCGGTATACATGTGTCTCCCTATGCTGTATGGCATATTTGAGAGTATTACTGTATGCTGCCTGTATACTATATGATAAACTTGGTCTAAGTTTGTGTGTTTTGCAGTCCTAAATTCTATGAACCGGAAACACAGGGCATGTTAAGCCTGAGAGTATCATGTTGGCAGACAATCTCTTGTTCAGTTTACTATCGGATACATGGTGGCGATTGGCTATGTAAGATTATACTGTATCCTTTCTTCTACCAAGACCTCAACTGCTTTGCAATGGCCCGATCCAACTCATCAGTACACAGCCCCCAAAAGACCAAGCAGAAATTGACTGAGGAAGAGCTGCTGGTCTTACAATCTCACTTAGAAGAATGGAAGGAAGCAACTGGTAAGGATAGGAAAATGATTTTGAAGGTGGTCATAAAAGAGGCCAAGATGCAAGCCCCTAAGATGGATGACCGGCTGTTGAAGAAAAGGAAATCTGTAAGCAGCCCATCTTCTAATTTCATAAATGCTCATGATGGGTGAAGATGTACCAGGACTGGTTATATAACTGGAGAGCTGAAAAGACACTCAAAAAACAAAGCAAGTTCAGTAAGAAATGGACTACCCGGTTGGTGATAGAACACCAGTACAAGAAGGAGATCTTTGAAAAGACCGGAGCAAGGCCAGGAGGGAAGGAAATGATTAAACTCTACCAGGGTGCGGTCAATGCAATTATGGCCGGTTTATCTGAAGAGCAGCTGGAGGAAGCAAATAAGACTGAGATAGAATGGTCTAGCAGTGCTCCTCCTACAGATGTCCAGGCTGAGTTCGCTCAGAAGAAAGCTCCTGGTATGATGAAGGATCTTGCGACTCAGTTATGGAGGCAGGCTGGTATGAGGATATTCATATTGTCTGCATGGAAAACCGAGGAAGGCGAAGTGAGGATCAATGGGTGAGTGACATTTTCATTCTCTCAACCGGTAAAGATGGCCTGATCTCGTCATAAGAATTGACTTCAATGAAAAGTTAGATGGCAATAGTTTCACAAATACAAAGGACTGGAAGTCCATGTTACCAGAGTGGAATGCCTATGTTGGAGAAGAGTTTGGTGAGCTTTTTGTGCAATGTTGATGCATCCGGTCAAGTACTTACACCATGTGATGCCAGCAATTGACCGGAATGATGATGACGATGGCAATGAGGATGGAGATGCCAAGGAGAGCAGAAACCAAAGGAGAAAGAGGGAGGAGTTCACTTTAGAGGTCGATGCCTATGGGCTTCCGGTCATACCGGATATTGAGCCACTCAACTTAGAAAACAAAAAGTCTCTTATCCAGACATTCCTCACAAAACACTACAGTAAGTTTCACAAATCGAATATCTGGAGGGTTGATAAAGGAGTGACTTATTTTGCAGGGTTTTGCAGTCAGAAGCCAAAGGCATCTGTTCCTTGGTCTGCAGTGATGGAGGCTCAAGAGAATTTCATCAAGCCCAAGTTTTTACCTACCGGTGGAAAGATCAAGGACCCATCCAAGCTTCAGCTTCATGAAGCTGACCGGCTCTTGCAGTTCTGGCATCAGAGACAAAAGGACAAGGTTCGGCCAACATTTGAATTCAAAGGCTGGCAAGACCATGAGAAGGAGATGAGGGAACCGGTGGAGAAGATCTCAGAGAGCGACTCTAGCACAACATGCAGTCCAGTAACATCAAGAACTAGAGTTCCGGTTCAAAAACCAACCGGCAGGTCGACCGGAAAGTCATCTGGCAAGTCAACCAACAGGGTGGAACCAGAGTCAAGCAGTGAGGGCGAGGATGGTGAAGGTGAAGGTGAAAACGATGAAGCCCAATTACCGCCTTCCAAGCTGAAATCGACCGGAAAGCCTCGCAAAGCTGTCCAATCCATTCCGGTTAAAAAACTACCTGCCAAGTCAACCGGAAAGTCATCTGGGAAGCCGACCAAAAGAGTGGAACCGGAGTCAAGTGGTGAGGATGAGAATGGGGATGAAGAAGGCGATGCTGAAGTCCAATCACCACCCCTGGAGCGTCAATCTATTGGAAAGTGAAGCAGAGCAGTCAAATTTCATTCGGAGGAAGATTCTGGCCCATCGGTCAAGAAATCTAAATCAAATGTCATTGGGCGCAACATACCACTGCAGGATGATGCTGGCACTCCTTCAGCAGAATCATCCAGCAATCATTCTACAGCCCCACTGCCTCCCAAAACTGCATCGAGAAGTAGCTTTGTTGGTCCTGCATCAGCCGGTCGATTGAAGAAGTCCGGTCAGAAGCAGAAGTCCGGTCAGAAGATACCTGCATCTAAATCAATGGCTCCTGCCACAACACAGGGCACTGGTAAGAAAACTCAAACAGATAGAGCTCACATTGATAAGCCCGAGCCAAAGCGCTCCACTAGAGCTTCAAAGGTGTCTTATAAAGTGAATTACATGCAAAGAGTGTAATAATCACATTTCATTGAATGTACTATACAAGGGGTTGGAAAGTATCAATGGTATATATATAGATGTCATGTCGACAGTCGGTATATTGATATAAGTTGAAATGCCAACAATAACTCACTAGTGGACTGAAGAACTTCCTCGCTGACAAGTGCTTCTTCCGGCGACATTGTACCATGAGCCCTTTCCATCTCCAACCAGTGTATTGCCAAGCGCAAGTCACCTTCAGCGCGCTGAATCACAAATCCCATAGGTTCCGGTTCTGAATGTACATGACACAATGTAACTCAATAAAATGATAAAACTCACCTGCCTGATCCGGAATATCAACCGGATCAATGCCGGAAGGCCTCTGGTCCGGATAATCATGAACCACAGGCAAATCAAAACCCATGTCTAAAGACCTCTGGTCCGGATCATGATGTTGAACCGGAGGTGAATCAAAGCCCATGTCCAAAGACATCTGGTCCGGATCATGATGTGGAACCGGTGAATCAAAGCCCATGTCCACAGGTGTTTGGTCCGGATGACTATGTTGAACCGGTGAATGAAAGCCCATGTCCAAATCCGGATGACCGTGGTGAACCGGAGGTGAATTGAAACCCATGTCCAAAGGGGCTGTCTTTCACCGAAATATCATTGACTGAATGATGATCATGAGTAATTCTGTTCCTTGCATAGTGATTCAACCAACATACCTGAGCCACCGGCCAGTCAATTGTTTGCCAGGAAGTTCGGAGAGCCGGTCGCCGGGTCCAGGAATCATTGGTATTGAATGATGAATGGCCAGGTGGAAATCTCATGTCCAACTCGGATATAGGTGTGGCAATTGATGACTGGTTGGTATTGGACGAAGGAGGGAACCCCATATCCAATGGGTCTGACACCGGTTGACTTGGGAACTGGTCGAAACCCATGTCTAATGACCGGCTGTCCTCCCACCAGTCCTGAGCCAATGCAACATCTAGGTCTAGAAGGCATCAATAATTAGGTGTATAGGTCAGCATGAGAGAACTTACAGTCGCCAATGTTTGGGCGATTCATCCCAAGGCTGTCGTGGTATGATTGGTCCACACGTCCCGGTTCCAATTTGTCAAACACTGCCGGATGATGTGAGGCACCTTCCGGACAGGCAGTTAATTATTACCTTGGCCTCGCTAGATAGGTGTAAATAATCTGAGGACGAAATTCTTTTCCTCCTGCTGAATGAGTTGTCTAAATCTCACATGAATTTTTCAGCGATGCCGTGGCGACAATAGCATTCGCACAAGGACACATGGCAACTCCGGAGAAAAGAGAACCGGTACATTAATTGTTCATTCGGCAATATCCGAAATCACCCAAACATCCGGCAATTTTCAATTCTCAATTTCCTCATTCCCTTCCAGATCTCTTTGAAAGCCAACCTGCTACCGTCGTGTCTTACTGCTGATATGTCTTCCAACATTAGTCCTGCTGCTGCCACCACTGCCAACCAGGCACTCATTGCCCTTCTTGGCAGGTTGAATGAGATGGTTGAAGAGGTTCTCCGGTCCCGGTCAGAAGATGAGAGGATGAGGTTGAGCAGAGTCATTGCATCTCAAATGGTGCATTTGTCATTTTTTATGTATTGTGTCCATTAATATTATTAGAATGATGCCATTCACTCCTACCGGACGACGGCTACCTACATCTCCCTTCGCCTACTCTCTATGGCAGCTGAGATTCATAGAGCTCAGAGGGGTGCCACGCGATTGGTGCAAGTACCCGGATTGGACTCGCGTTGGCAACAATGAGGACATTTGCCGAGGACATCCATTATACCCCAAGACATTGGGTCCTCCTCCCACTCATACAACCCCTACCTCCGCACCAGCACTTCCATCTGGCCCTCCACCGGCCCCGGTACTACCGGCTCCCAGCACAATCCGCATTCCTGGCAATGCAACATCTGGTGCCATCGCAGGCCCATCAAAACCATGTAAACGACAATTCAGCGCGAGTCCCCCACATCAGGTCAAGAGGGCCAGAAGGCTATCCCCAAGTCGAAGCCACTGTTGACAGACACCGACACTGATGGCGATACAGTTCACATCAGCAAAGATAAGCCCAAGGCGAAGGGAAAAGGAAAGGCGAAGGCGAAGGCAAGGGCAGCATCACCGGATAGCGAAATCCGGCAAATGACGATGGAAGATGGCGATCATGATCAGGAAGTCATTGTAAGTTTCCGTTTCATA